>NC_080429.1:17287296-17345492 GCF_029873635.1 Malania oleifera | reverse complement strand
CAGGATGGGAAGATTTGCCTCTCAGATGATACCTGGCCAGATGGATACAGTGTGAAGAGAGGGGATACCGTGTTTTACCACCCTTATGCCATGGGTAGGATGAAATTCTTATGGGGTGATGATGCAGAGGAATTCCGGCCGGAGAGGTGGCTTGATGGAGATGGCATTTTTCGGCAAGAAAGTTCTTTCAAGTTCACAGCCTTCAATGTAAGGAAAAAATTACTTTTATTGAGCACCACATATTCAGAAAATATTCTGAAAAAAGCATTAAGAAACAATTCATTTGATAGCTGGATGCCCAAGAAATGCGTAGAAAAAAGAAACTGTAAAACTATTATTAAATGAAAAATACACCTCAATTGAGCTAAACATTTGTTTAGGCATGGTAGGGTGGAAGTAGTTGCTTTTCTCTACTCCCCGAAAGTATGGCATCTGTGGTTCAAAATTTTGATGTCCTGTTCAACACCTTTTGTCAAAAAGGAAAAAAGTGATGAAGAATATCACAAGGAACTTCTAAATCAAATTGTCGATGTCAAACAGATTTATCTTTAAGTTCACCTAAATTCTTCAGCATTTTGAGGGATGGAAAACTTACACCCATTATATGGATTGTTATGCAGGATATCACAAGGAACTTCTAAATCAAATTGTCGATGTCAAACAGATTTATCTTTAAGTTCACCTAAATTCTTCAGCATTTTGAGGAATGGAAAACTTACACCCATTATATCGATTGTTATGCAGGCAGGCCCAAGAACTTGCTTAGGGAAGGACTTTGCATACAGGCAAATGAAGATATTCTCAGCTGTCTTGCTAGGCGCCTTCATATTCAGGCTAAATGATGAAAAGAAGGTGGCCAATTACAAGACCAATCTTACTCTGCACATTGATGGGGGCCTCTACGTCCAAGCCTCCAGGAGAATGAAAAATGGAAGTTCCATGGAGGCTTAATTGCATGTTTCTGCATAGTTTTTGAAGGGGGAATTGGGATGGGGGATGGGCTACCCCCTTCGTGTAGCTGATGGGCCTCATAATTGACTGGCATTTCATATGAGGGATATTTTATCAGAAATAGTGTCCCTATCCATGATGAACTAAATTTATAGATAACTCCAAGTTTTGATTTAATTCACATGGCTTTTTTTTTATTGAACTATTGAGACATATAGTTTCATTGCAATTTCTGCATGGTAGTTGAGGAGCAGACAATTTCAAAGTGAGGAAAAGAAATGGTGTATATATGCTGTTGAAGGCTGCTATTATGAATTGAAGGGACTGCATGAAACATTTTTTTTTTTTTTTAAAGTTAATATATATAAAGGGAATAAAGTAATAATGGCCAAGGGATGTAAATAGAAAGCAGAGTCATGCCAATAGTATGTGCAGTTCATGTGTACGAAATATGAACAATTTCATAATATGGAGGATAAATGATCCATCAAAACAGAACTCAGCTAACATGTTTCAAATGGCCTCAGAAATTTGCTTTGATAAAAAGGCCAAGGATGAAGTAAACTTTAGAATTCTAATAATTGGAAACAGACCGTTTACAACACTTCTGTTTTAACAAAATGCAATTTACAAAAAAAAAAGTCCTAGATTCTCCCCTCGGCAGGGTGAGGGAAGTTCAAGGAATGTCAAAAGAGAGAAATAAAATTTGAAATTTGATCATCATCATATTCTCCTGGACATGAAATTGATCACACCACATATGCGCAAATGGATTCTATAATGAATTGTCAACAAGATACAATAGATTGAGCCTAGTTAGTGATATAGATTATTTGCATATTTGCTGAAAACATCCAAATATTCTATTTTAATAGCTTTTCATGATGTCGAAAATTATTATATTGGAAAACATTTTTCAAAAATTTATTATTTTTAATGAATGTAAAGATATAGTGCTGAAAAATGAGTGGGAAGAAGAAGAGATTCTTTAATTGCCTGCAAATTCTCAAGTAGAAATTGAGCATGTCTTCTTGAATATTTGTGTCTTCACAAAATTAAATTAACAGTTTCTCTAAGGACAGAGGAGTTGCATCTATTTAAAGCAACACAATGCCCCACTAGCATGCTATAGCCCACTGCCCATGCAATGTTTACGTGTGCATGCACATGACCACCTTATAAAGTCCAAGTGGGCTACCTATGGACAACGGTAGGCCCATACATTATAAGGTGCTTGAGATGTATGGTTATAAACACATATTCATTTTTTCCTTAGCTTTTGAAGTTGCTTTTCAGTGTAGATGTGGGGCAACCATTTTGTATCTATGTCTCAAAGGCACTGAATATTTGAAAATTATCCAACACTTTCCCACCAATTTAAAAATGCACATGAGAAAATTCGTATAAATCTTCAGGGAGTAATGTTTATAGTCCCTATAGTGGAATGTTACAAATTAATTGAAAATCAAAGATGTTCCAGTGCAAGTAAATGAAAGCAAATGAAAAATAGTCCATATGCATTTTTGGTTGGAAGCATGTGTTATGCTCATGCATGTACATGCATCGATATTTGTTATGCATTGGAAGTTGGAATTATATTATTTCATGACCTCCCAAGTAAATTGGTTAAGGAATTTCATTTGGGATTTTGAATAATAAATTTTATTTGAAGGTCCATCAAAGCATTATGTGATGATTTCTTCTCTAAAAACAACAAATGTTTAAGAAAGTTAAAAAGAAATAAAGTTGAGATATCTTGTCATTAGAGAAAGGGTGCGAGATAAGCGCCAAGATGATAAGTAGAGCCATTGATTAAAGTGTTGACGCCTAAATGCATAATGAGCATGCAAACTATGTCTTATAATTTATGTATATGCACATTATTGAAAATGAAAGATGATGGAAAATGATTATGGTGTTCGACATTATTGTAGAACCATTTTTATGATATGAACATAATTGAACAATTCATAGTCTTCCTCGTTATGACTTATCTAAATAAATGTTAAGCATGTGATATATGGAAGGAATTATGTTAGATATTTAACATAAAACTGTCGTGATCCACCTTAGTTATTTGTTTCATTAAGTGCACAATGAATGCTAATCTAAATAAAAGAAATATGTTTCTCAATGTGATCATTGGATCAATTGGGAGAATGTTGGAAATTTTTATATATGTGTGGGTGATCTTCATGATCAAAAAGGTTGTGTGTGTCTACATATAAATAATTAATTAAGTAGTAAGATTTATCTGGTACATTGACCAAAGTCAAGTACCTTATTTTTTGGTACGTAAGATACAATGACCAAAGTCATGTATCCATAATGGTTAATGTAGAGTCTCCCGAGATACATTGGTATAACGGATATACATTGACCAAAGTCATGGATCTCATAACCAATGTATCATTAAGGGCTACATCAAATTTAATTAAAGTACATTCACTTTGGAGGAAAGGGAAGGCATATGTATACATTTATAACTCTTTGTTGGATTGAGTCACTAATGGAATTCTATATATAGGACTCTTGGTCCCTCTCACCACTCAACCAAGTTTGGAAGAATCTTCATCAATACGACTAAAATAAAACTGAGTAAAGGGAGAGAGGATCAAGTAATTTTCAGCATAATAAAGACTTGATCAACAAGAATAGAAGGAAAGAAGGGCTAAGATTATGGTTTACAAAATAAGTTGAAGATCCTCATGGAAATTTTCTAACAACCACAACTAGCAATGTGAGCAGGCCCCTCTGACTGACTTGGTCAAGCAAGCTATTCCAGCCCAAGTTTGAAACTATGGGATCTGCTACACAAACACAATATTTTGAAGCACCTTATGCATTCTTTCAGGATGAGGTTTTGTAAATCCTACAAAACAAAGGCAAGATTCTTTACCAAACTAACAGTCAAATCTCTAGGCTATCTTTCTCAGCATGACAACTTTAGTGTATTATTTGGCAAGGCAGCAACTGACAATGATCTAGTAATGGAAGTCATGTAGTTAATGATGCCACAAGACTTAAATTATAACCACAATCTTAATAAAAAGCAGAATAAAAAAATTGAATATACTCGAGGTGATTGCATTTCAAAAACTGATGGCATTATTCCATTGGGTTAAGTGTTGATTGCTTTAAATAAAGTAACCATCATCTCACAAAGACAATGTGCAAAAGAAAGAAAATTTCACATAAATATTCCAACAAAAAGATTTCAATGACAAGATCATCCTCAAAATTCCATATATCAAGCAAATCAAGTAACCACGAAACCAATCCAAACAGGTGCTGTGATACTGAGTGCAGGCAAACTGCATGCGGCAAATGCAGAACACTGTGCGTAACAACTTCTAACAATCTCATTAAAAATTATAACATAATTCAGTCACCCATCCAATACTGCAGAGTCAAACCATTAAATATATATATATATATATATATATATATATATTTAATGGTATATAGGAATCAGAAAATGTTGCTAAAAATTAAAATACTGACATTCTTTGTTGAATGCCATAACTTTCAGAGAAGTAAATGGAATTTCAATCCCCATGGTTGTGCCATTTGCTCGTGCTCATATTTTTCAGGAGGAGCAAATAGATGCTGCCTCCTGAATGTCACTCTGACTGTACGAGAAATTTGATGCTGCCTCCTGCAATGCACAAGTGTAAAAAATTAAACAGCAGAGCAAAGGGTATTGCAAACTGATGCACATGTTTCCACAGAGAACTATTTAGTTTCATGTTTTCTATCTCTCAACCAGAATTCATTTGGAGTCCATATTCATTAAAACATGCATAGCATTGTATGCCATTGCATACAAAAATGTACCAATGCCTCAAACATGACAAGGTGAGTACCCAATTACCCATTACCTATTCAGCTGGCTTTGATTTTCCTCATAGTCCATCACTCCACCAAGTTCAGAGTAGATCTCCTGGTGCCTTTGGGCCAACGCCAGCTTGCTTATAGTGTGCAACCTTCTCACAGCATAGATTAGACACATCAACAACTGTTTCTTTGTATTTGAATATAAACTCATTCTTATATTTCTCACTTCTTGCTTGCATGAGCAGTAAAGAAGTCTCAAGTTTCATGCCTAAAACCTTATAAGGAAGCACAGCCACAGTTTTAGAGTTACCAAAACTGCCGACAAACAATCCCCCCCACCCCCAGTCTCTCTCCTTTCTTATCTCATTTGTGCATGTGTGTGCTTACGCACATCTCGTAAAAATAAAAATGCAAACTAATTGACAGTCAGCATATAAATGATTTAAACAATGTTTCAGAACACAAGAAATCATGCAAAGAATGCCACAGGAATAAAAACTTTGACAATTTTGTGAAAAAAAAATAATCTAAAATTTCTTAGATATTTTCTTCCAACAATACCATTTTTCTGGGCAAAGAAAGCTCGCACTTTTAAAGACACCACAAGAATCCAAACAACATCAAAGAAATTGCACATGCTTCAGATCTAAATGAATTTTAATTACAAGAGAAAAGGAAGAAATAGACAGCAAAGTAGAATTAAAATTTGTGTTACAATGAACCTCTCGAATTCAAACTTTAGATTGAAATATCTAATAAAACAGGCAAATGCAGAGCAAAGAATACATGACATCTTCAATGCTAGAACACATAGCATTATATCACCAGTCATAACTTTTTATGTCTCACACGACAAACTAACAGGTCCAACCAGGTATTTAAAGCGATTCAGGTCAATCTGATCAGACATGCTGCGTAGATATTAAAACTTGGAGATGCAAAATTAATTAAAATGGCATTCTTGACCACAAAACATCAGAAAAATAAATAAACCATTCATGAAAAACAATTGATATCACCATACTCACTCCAACAAAGTTGAAAAACAAACCCTAAATGCTTAGACTTGGTTAGACGCATCAAATCACCAGTTTGACATGCTTTGCAAACAAAGCAGCCGAAGCTGAGAAACCCACCTTTTGCTGCTGTGAAACCGCTGATGAATTAGGGTTTCTGGCAACAAGAACCTCGGTCTGTGGATCAAGCGCCAAATCAAGTGAGAAAAATGCAACTGCTCGCAGCCTCCAAAACAATCATAAGTCTAGGGATTCCAAAGATGAATGAGGGAATTGGAGATTTGGGGGTTTTTGATACGGTTTCACGTTTCAGGTGGAGTACCTGAAAAGACTGATTTCTGGAATTTGAATCCTTACAGCTGCACATTTGGCGCGAGCGGAAGTGCATGTATGCTTTTCTTTTGGCCCTCTTCTGTCCAAAATGACGTAGTTTTGGTAACCATACAATTACAAAACCACAGTCACGTATTTCGCGCACAATAAATTTACTAAAAATTTTCTAAATAATATTACTTAATTATTTAACTTGAAAGTAGCAAAAATTGCTAGTTTTTATCAATTTTTGGCTAACAAAAATTAATCTATTATATATAACCAATTTCGTAGAGACATTGAACTTGGTTTCATAGATTTTTCTCAATTTAATTTACATGCCTACAATGATGTCCAAAGTTGATGTAACTAAAAAAAAAATTTTGATGTTGCTAAAAGTATTTTTTTTTTAGTAACATCGACATTTGATTTTTATAAAACAATGTATAGTGACATCAACATTTAATTAAGTAAACTAACTGGTAAACATATTATCGAACCAATTACTTACAAATTTGATTATTATTACCCAATCACCAAACATAAAGTGTCTAAAATCTAGCATATCTTGATTTTCCATTATAACCAGACAATAAGCTTTAGGCAAAGCCACTTTAGTTTTAAGGTGTATTAGTAACACTGGTACCATTGATTTTGACCTTATTGTAATTTAAATTAGCAAGTTCGCGACTGACTATCTCTTTGTTAGAAGAAGCTAATATTACAAGCTTAGATATTATTTAGTATAATTCTGCACCTTCTAAAAGATTGACCCCATTTTTAGACAGTCTTGGATTTAGATTTGTATTGAATTTGGATCACATGTAGTATAAAATTACATTGAAAATTTGTTTAAATTCACCTTAATTCAAACCGAAAATTCGGAATTCATGCTCTCAAATGCAACATGAATAATTTTTGTAAGAATGAATAAGGAATGGTAAAATAATAAAAATCATAGGAGGGGAAAGATAGGGAGGTGATGGGGCTTGATTAGAAGAGCTAAGAATGACTAAGAAGGAGAAGAGAAAAAGACAAGTTTTGATTGAGAATGAAGAAAAAGTTGACATTAATGGCATGAAGACTAAAGAAACAATTTATTGTACTCCTTTGATTGAGTTTTGGAATGCTTGTTTTTTATTTCGGTTGTTCTATTTCATTTGGTCTCTTGGCCCCTAGGTATGCGTATCTGTATCTAACTATTGTCAGGTTTTGATTTGATCTTCTGATTGGGAGCTTGGCTTCCCCTTGCCTGGGTATGCCCGGTATATATTGTACATATCCATTTTGATCAATACTATTTACCATTAATTGATAAAAAAATAAAAACTTATTAGATGAAATATGCATCAACTTTTTTTCTTTGTTTTACATAACTAATTATCTACAAACTAATCAACTATAAATCACCCTAATATTTGGGGGATTTAGGAGATCTTAACCCTGTTGACTTTTTAAGTCCGATCCCTATTTTGATGCTGACAAAGCACTTGCATCTTATGTGTATATTTAGTGCTTGAATAGGTAATAATCTAGCACACACATAAGGGAAAAGGGAAATGGAAGCCAAGAAGGGACTAAAAGCATATTCATCCTGACGCATTCCATGAAGTTTGAAGAGCAAAGGAATGAAGACAAAATTTGTTTATTTGTAATGTATTTAGATTGGTTTGTAATAATGCATGCTCTACGTGATATGATGCTAAGCTCAATTGACCATAGACTGACCTGAAGGAACCTCAGTCTTCATGAAAAACCCTTCACTCAAAATGTCATACTCATACATATAAGGTTGAAAGTTTTAAGGTCAAATTTTGGGTCAAAATAAAGTTAAAACTTGGTTTTTTAACTAACCTCGGTCGACCAACCCCTCAATGAGTAAATATACTTAGTCGACCGACCCTTTATAAATGGCATGCCTTAAATGCCTCGGTCAACCGACCAAATTTGTATTGAGACTACTCAGTCGATCGACCATCATATTTTGGCCTATTGAGTAGCCCCAGTCGACCGGCCATTTAGCCTTAGAATGGCTCAGCTGACTGGCACTGTTCACTCAACCGACTGTGTATTAAAGGGTTTGGCAATCGCCTAGGTCAGTCGACCAGCCTCTTACTTAATTGACCGAATCCCAATGAAAATTTGAATTTTGCCCTAAGTCAGTTGACTGGCGCATGCCTCAGTTGACCGACCCTCTCAGGTTGCCAAATGTTTTCAATCCTAAACAGGTTTAATTTTTTATTAAACAATTTTTAAAAAAATACCCTATGTGTCCCTAACGATCATATTTTGGAATATGTCTATATATAGCACCCCCCCCCCCCCCAATAACTATTTTATTAACCAATGCTTAGATTGAAAATCTTCTAAAAATATTTTTGTGCTTTATTGATTTATACTCTCTTATACTTGTTTGTTTGTAAATCTTTTTGTAAGAGAGAATTTGATTTCTCCTTATTCGGGCATTTAGTTTATCATCAAAAGCACTTACTTTCTCTTAAGCCTTTTTGAAAATCATTTTTAGAGAGTAAGTTTAAAGTTTCCCCCATATATTTTCTTGATAAATATCTTTGGGGAAACTTTGTATAACTTGTGAATCTTTACACATCCATTATAAGATTCAAAAGCTCATTGTGCTTTTATTGCAAAAATCTCTTTTAAGCAAAAACTATAGCTTCCCTTGAACTAAGCTTTTTGAATATCATTGTTGGGAAATTGTGTTAAGTGTTTTAAATCAAAGATCATATATATTCACTTGTGCAAAAACTCTTTGAGAGCAAAACCCTAGGATCTCCTACATTTTATTAAGAAACAATTTTGGAGAAATTATTTATTGGGGTTGAATTTTTGAGTGTTCATCATATATATTTTCATCCAAAGATTGCAAAAATTTTATTTAGAAAAATACCCATACTCACTTGAACTTTATTTCATATCTTGTGTGAGTGCAATTTAGAGCTTTAACTTGTACATCTTTGCTTGTTGAAGAAGCACTTTATTTGTACACAAAAACATATTATCTTTGTATTCTAGGCGTGACCTAAAAAGGAATACACCAGGTAAGGTGTACCTGTAGAGACCCAGTGAATTATATTAATTAAATAATAGGAGGAGGAGAGAAAAGGAAATTGTAAATTTGGAATTCAACAGGGTCTCGTCGACGAACGCAACACGTTCGTCGACTAACACGCTTGATGGGATTGTTGACATGGACACGCATCTCGTCGATGAGAAGTTACCAAAAGGCTATTTTCAATTCTGAATAAACGTTCATCGACGAACTCTCTTCATGGCCTCGTCGACGAGGTGACGTGTCTCATCGACGAGTGCAAGTGTACAAGTAGGCTAAACTCGATTTTCATTGCAGAATTCATGCGAAGAACCTCTCTCTCTCTCTCTCTCCTATTCGGTTCTCCTTCCTTCTCTCTAAGATTTTGGGTAAGCTCTTTGCCAGATCGACGATCTAAAGGCGCCACGCTACACTTAGGGAAGTTCTCTTTAAGTCTACTAGAGTAGATTGTTGGTTGGAATAACTTGGACTCCATCCAAGGTTCAAGATAAGGTTTTTTATTGAGTATTTGACATTCCTACAATTGTAAATAAGGTAGCATTTGGAGAAATTCTGAAATTTTGTTTAGGGCAATGTTATTTTTAGGGTGTTGAGCTGAGAACCCAACAGGTGTAGAGCTACTTATTTTTGGGGCTTTCTAGTAGTAAGGTAAGGGGATAAACTAAAACAGTAATTTTTCGTGAAAATTATTATTATTTAATAGCAAATTAATTTTCAGAAAGCATGTATTATGTATGAGTATATTTGGGAAAATATTGTTGTTACACAGGAATATGTTTTTAGTGTAAAAATGTCAGGAAATATGATTTCAAAACAAAATTCATGATTTTATTTAGTTTGTGTGGCATGAATATTATTTCACGTATATTGTATTATGTTAAGTCAAATTTACAGAAAAAGCATGTTTACAATTATTTTCAAGAATAACATGGATAATACAGGAAATTATGGTTTCAGAATATATGATAAACAGTACATATGCTAAGTTCAGTATCTATGATATGCTCGGCGCAAGGCCGTGATTGATAGTCAGCGCATAGTAGTTGTTATGTATGTTATTCGACGCAAGGCCGTGATTATTTATGTTATGACAGAATTCAGAAAATGCTATCAATCTATTTATGTTAAAACAATATATGATCATGTACTATATGTTATTAGAATTCGGATGATAGTTCATATCAGTTTTTAGGAGCACGGTATCGTAGCTATACAGTTCTATTCAGTTCAGACTTGTGCTAACCACCCCTGCTGGTAGAGGGGGTGGGAGATGGATAGTCGATGTGGCTTTCAGTGTAGAGTTGTAGACATCCACCTGACAGTCCGGACCAGGGTGTGGTGGGCCTTCGTACTTACAAACATTTTTGACTAGGTAGTGGTTGACCAGCCATTGTCGAGTCCTGCATTCGGGCTGCATAACCCATCATAGGATACATGACACCAACTAACTATTCATCCTGGGTATATTTCAATACTACTATTTATAATAGATGATTTTATGAACACTGAGATACATTATGACTTAATATAACTATGAAATTATATGTTTACTCAGTTATGATATTATCGGTGTTTTCAGGCATATGATATGTACTGTATATCTATTTTAGTATGTAAATACTCATGTTGCCACACAACTGTATTTATTTTATTTCCCTTACTAAGAAGTGTCTCACCCTAGCTCTAAACCATGTCAGGGAACCTAGAAAAACAGGTAAACTGAGCTCCGCGCAATTGAGGCAGTTGTTTTACCTTGCTAGGAGGGTGAGTTTTGAACTAGTATCAGTAGGTTTTGATGTAAGATTCTAGTTTTATCTTTTGGTGTTTTTGAGGATTGTATATACATCTACAGAAATATAGTGGAATGTATGTAACTCTAGTATTGTATTTTATGGTTGGGTGAATGAAATTTATATTTACCACTGCTTAAGTGTCTGCTACATATAACAAGTGTGTCTCCATTACCCACGGGTTCGGGTTGACATTGTTATGTTATAAGTTAATGGTATCAGGGTATTTAATGTGGTTGATTATATAGTAAGATAAACTAGATGTTACAATTTGGTATCAGAGCCTAGGATGCAAGGTCTTGTAGACTCTAGAATGCAACGGTAATAATATCAGAGTATAGAATAAGGGAATTTGAGGTCTGATTTTGTAGTCTAGATGCAAGACTTCCGTGATGGTTTGTGTGTCTTTCCTAAGGTGACGCTTTCAGGAAAACCATAGTAAACTAATGTCGGATTGGGTATCTAGGTTGCAAGATTGAACCTTGAATTAAGATCAGGGATGATAAATCAGTTAAGGATATAATATACTAGTTAGATGATATGTTATGGTAATAGGGTTCTAAGCTAAGTTTATTGTCTTTTCAGGATGGAACCTGGAGGTAGTAGTGCCCATGCTAGTGGTAATGACGGTGTTGAGCCTTCGGGCACTGCTGGTGGCGATTCAAACGCAGTACTGCACAGCGGGGCTCAGCAAGTCATGCTTGAAATTGTTAAGAACTCCAGAGAGCATGGTGGGCCGTCTAGCCACAGTAGTTCGATTGAGAAGTTTATTAAGATGAATCCTCCGGCTTTATCAGGAGGAACTAATCTTGTAGTCGTTGAAAACTAGATGCAGAAGATTGAAAAAGTGTTTGCAGTGCTACAATGTACTAAGGAGCAAAGGGTGCTCTTCGCTACATATAAATTGACTAGAGAGGCCAAAATATGGTGGACGACAGTGAAACTTCTGAAGTAGCAAAGGGCTGTGCTTATGGAGATGACTTGGGAACGATTTAAGGAGATATTTTTCGACAGATACTTCCCAGTCTTGTCCAGAGAAGCCAAGATAGAGGAGTTCTTGAATCTGAAGCAGGGACCGCAAACAATGCAGCAGTACGCGGCGAGGTTCATTGAGTTATCTCGCTTCGCCCTGTACATTATTACAAACGAGATGAAGAAGGTAAGACAGTTTGAAAGAGGTCTGAAGAGAGAATTATATAAATAAGTGTCAATACTGAAATTGCAAGATTTTGCTGAGCTAGTAGATAGAGCAGCCATGGCAGAAGCTGAGGAGCATTTGGAGGCTAAGGAGTAGAGACAAAGAAAGAGATCCATGCCTTCTGGTTCCTAGCAAGGGGCCAGTCGAGGTTCGTGTGAGAGAGGTGGCTGCTACAGGTATTGGAAGCAGGAGTTAGGGAATCGTGGGTTTCAGGGTATGCAATCTTTTCCAGCTTGTCCGACTTGTGGGAAGAGACACCCGAGGGAATGTCATCTTAGGTTAGGTATCTGCTACCTATGTGGGACCCAGGTCATATGATGAGGGATTGGCAAGCTCAAATTGGAGCTGCTTCCGCTCCTAGACTTGCTCGGGGAGGTTATCAGGTGCCTCATGGAGGTCAATAAAGGAATACGGCTCCAGCGAGAGTTTATACCTTAACGCCGGGTGATGCTGAGATAGCCGGCGACGTGGTGATAGGTATGGTTAGCATGTTTTCATTTAAAGTTATTGTATTTTTTGATTCAAGAGCCACGCACTCGTTCGTGTCTATGGGGTGTATTAAATTGTGTGAGGTAGAAACACAACTATTAGACACCAAACTATTAGTAACTACACCGACTGGGTCGGTAGTGAGGTGTCTTAGGGTGCTTAGAGGTTGTCAAGTTGATATTCAAGGGAAAATTTTGTCTGCTGATTTGATAGTGCTGGACATGCACGAGTTTGATGTAATATTCGGCATAGATTGGCTAGCAACTAACTTTGCCAGTATAGACTGCTGTTCAAGAGAAGTGATTTTTAGACCTCCGGGAAGATCAGAATTCAGGTGCATAGGGTCGCGAGTGCAATACTCACCTCAATTAATTTTAGTTATTCAGGCAAGGAGACTGCTCCTGAGTGGTTTTCAAGGGTTCATGGCCTTTGTGAAGGAAATTTCAGGGAATGAATTAAAGCTCACTAGTACACAAGTGGTAAAAGAGTTTATAGATGTTTTTTTCCAGATGAGCTACTCGCCTTGCCACCTGATCGTGAGGTAGATTTTCCTATTGATTTGCTTCCAGGTACAGCGCCGATCTTTAAAGCACCTTACTGAATGACGCCAGCAGATTGACAGAATTAAAGAACCAGTTGCAAGATTTGTTTGATAAGGGTTTTATACGGCCCAATGTATCTCTATGGGGAGCTCCGGTGTTATTTGTGAAGAAGAAAGACGGGTCCATGTGGATGTGTATAGATTATAGGGAAATTAATAAGGTGACAATGAAGAATAAGTATCTTTTACCCCGTATAGACGACTTATTCGATCAGCTCCACGGTACATGGGTTTATTCTAAGATTGACCTCAAATTAGGTTATCATCAAGTAAAGGTAAGGGTAGAAGACATCTCAAAGACAACCTTTAGAACCAGGTATGAGCATTATGAGTTTCTTGTTATGCCTTTTGATATGACAAATGCTTCTGCAATATTCATGGATTTGATGAATAGAATCTTTTACCAATATTTAGACCAGTTTGTTGTTATTTTTATTGATCATATACTAGTTTATTCGAGGAGCTATGAGGAGCATGAGACATATTTAAATCAGGTCTTACAGACGCTTAGAGAAAATAAGTTGTACACCAAGTTCAGTAAATGTGAATTCTAACTCGAGAGGTTGCGTTTATGGGGCATGTCATCTCAAGGGATGAAATTTATGTGGATCCTAGTAAAATTGATGCGGTAGTGAATTGGGCTAGACCGAGGAACGTTTAGGAGATCAGGAGTTTTTTGGGGCTGACTGGTTATTATTGTCATTTTGTTAAGGGATTCTCAGCGTTATCAGGGCTTCCAACACGGCTGATTAGGAAGAATGCCAGGTTTGAATGGGATGACAACTATAAGCAAAGCTTCCAAGAATTGAAGCAAAGGCTTGTCACGGCACTGGTGCTGATCATTTCGTCAAGGGGTGAGGGTTATGTTTTCTACAGTGATGCGTCCTTGAAGGGACTTGACTATGTATTGATGCAGCATGGTAGGATGGTAGCATATGCTTCTAGGCAGTTGAAAGAGTATGAAAAGAACTATCCTACCCATGATCTTGAATTGGCTGCAGTGGTACAAGCATTGAAGATTTGGAGGCATTACCTGTATGGCGAGTGGTGCGAGATATTCTCTGACCACAAAAGTTTAAAGTACTTTTTCACTCAGAAGGAACTGAACATGAGGCAGAGAAGGTGGTTGGAGCTTATTAAAGACTTTGACTGCACTATAAGTTACCACTTAGGGAAAGCAAACATGTTAGCTGATGTGCTGAGCAGGAAGTCTGTAGGATCGGCACTGGTAGCTATGAAGATTCATAATCCGATCCTGAAGGATCTGGAGAGACTCAACATAGATTTGGTTAAGAGTGATCCTCAGGCATGTATTGCCAGCTTGGTGGTACATCCTACTCTACACGAAAGGATTAAAGCTGCTCAGAAAGAGGATCCATAATTAGTAGAGGTAATGGTCAGAGTACGGGGTGGTCAAGGAGAGGAGTTTTGTATTACAAATGATGGGGCTTTGCGGTTCCGTTCTAGATTATATGTTCCTACTGATGCTGATATCAGAAAGATCATCCTAGAAGAGGTTATAGATCTCTATACACAGTTCATCCCAATAGCATGAAAATGTATAGGGATCTGCGAGAATCTTATTGGTGGAGTGGTATGAAAAAGGAGATTGCCGAGTATGTAGCGCAGTGTTTGACATGCCAGCAAGTAAAGGTTAAGCACCAGAGGCCGGCAAGCCAGTTGCAGCCACTATTTATTCCAGAGTGGAAATGGGATCACATATCTATATATTTTGTTTCAGGGCTGCCGTCGACATTGCATGGCCAGAATGCATTTGGGGTGATTGTAGATCATTTGACCAAGACTGCCCATTTCCTTCCCATCAAGATCAACTACTCCATTAACATACTGGTAGAGATTTATATTTCAGAGATAGTCCGTTCTCACGGTGTGCTAGTGTCTATAGTATCAGATCGAGACCCGCGTTTCACGTCACGATTTTGGAGGAACTTGTAGGATGCTCTAGGGTCTCAGTTATCTTTCAGCACGACATTCCATCCTCAGTTAGACGGATAGATAGAGAGGACAATTCAGATATTAGAAGATATGCTTTGAGCATGCGTGCTGGATTTTGGGGGTAGTTGAACCTAGGTTATGCCGCTGGTGGAATTTGCGTACAATAATAGTAATCAAGCCAACATTGGCATAGCACCGTTTGAGGCACTCTACGATAGAATGTGTCGTTCTCCTCTATACTGGGATGAAATGGAAGAACGGCGAGTTGTGGGGCCAGAGTTAGTGCATTAGGCGTATGATAAGGTACAACTCATCAAAGATAGGATCAGTGCCGCTCAGAGCTGACAGAAGTGTGACACCCCGATTTTCGTAAATTTTTTTTCCAATAATAAATAAATATTCACTTGTCCTCAGTAACATTCATAAATCGGCCACGTCAACCACCCTATTAACCATTCATATGACCCGACCTGCATTGGGTACCGAGTTAAAAGTTATTTCATTATATAACCTAACAACGAAAGACAATATATACATATCAGTTAGAATACAATACCCTGAGTATCAACATACATATACATACATACATACATACATACATACATATATATATATATATATATATATCTTCATAACAGACTAAAAAACAACTCAACTCTAGCGGAATATGTCACGCCTCGAACTTGGAAATGAGACCCAGGGGTGAGAATGTAACCCAACATGTCCTTGTATCAAACAAAACATCCAAAGATACAGTACAAATGATGAGGGTCCGACCCCATGGGGTTCCCAGGCACCTTATACACATCCAAACACAACAGAATGTACGCAGCGGAAAAAGGATATTTTATACATACTTGGTACCATACTAGAGTCTATACAAGAGCAGAAACCAGGCTCTATCATATAACGTACAACCGGGTGCCCAACATATCTCAAAACGGCAACTCACAAAACACAAGTCCTGGCACTTACCTAAGCGCTACCCGCAATACACCGGCCACTACACTCCCGACACAAGGACACTAGTTTCGGTTACTCGAAGGACCTGAAAAATATGTACGTATAGCAGGGGTGAGACACCTCTCAGTAAGGAAGAATGCTGGTTATATCGGTGTGTGGCATTTGAGTGTTATCATGATGTAACATACACGTAATTAAATGTAGTTCTAGTACTAATTTCATAACAGTGCATACACGCACACACACATGATCAAGCAATCCCGGTGTCGTAATACCCTTCGGCCCTAAGTCGGTCTGCGACATACGACGTTGGCCTGTAGCCAACCCGTGAAACACGGCGCCACCGGCACATGGCTAGTCCCAAACTCCCATGGCATTGTACTGGTGCTAAACTAGTGGATCCATACCCTTCGGTGATAAGCCGGTAAGGCTCATGCCCTCGGATATAGAGCCGAACACTCTTGCCAAACATGGCCAGCGATTTCATATGCCCTCGGATATAGAGCCGAACACTCTCAGTACCTGGATCAAATTTGAAACCCCATTCCTACTTGCATTTCAACCAAACACAACATAAACATGCATGCTCATATAACCAAACAAACCACACCCATTTGGTAATCTAAAATCATGGTTTTCCAAACACATACAGTTTAAAACAAGTCAAGGCATGACCATCCCTATAACACAATATAAATCAACATATACATTCGGTTTTCAACAAAATCAGGGATGCAACCCGTCACCCTCTTTTCCCCAAAATTGTAATCATGAAAAACTCATAGTTTTCCCTGTTAGATCCTCCCAAATGAGTAGCTAAAACACACACAGGACCATGAACTACAGTTCTACTAAGTCCGATTTTAAAAATAACCGATATAAACACAATTCCCCTTACCTTTCCCTCAAATGGCAAATTCCAAACTCTAAAGCTAGCGAACCAAATTCCAAAACCTACAAATCCCAGTATAGAAGATACTCACAAGATTGTTCTCTACCAAACTACCAGATCAAAATTGAAAACCGAGCCTTACCTCGATTTTAAGCCAAAACCCGAAAGAGTCGAATCAAAAATCCGATCTGTAGAACTTGTAGAGAATCCTTCCACGATCCTCGTGGTAACTTTGATCGTCAAATCAGATGATGAAAGGTGAAAAAATCTAAAGAGAGGAAGTGTATGGAGAGTTTCTAGAGAAAAAGAGAGAGAGAAAATGAGATTTCTTAGCTAAGAAGTAATGAAAATGGATATTTATAGTACCCTTGACTCAGCAGTTCTCGTCGACGAATTGCATCCTCGTCGATCAGACCTTATAGTCTTCTCGTCAACGAGACCATGACCTTGTCGACGAGCCTAGGATTTTCGATTTTTCGAAACTGCTCGGCTTCTCCTCATTAACGAGCCCTAAATTTCGTCGCACTTCACAATACCTCTCGGCTTCTCCTCATCGACGAACATCTGCTCCTCATCGACGAGAAATATGAGGCCTTTGTCGATGAACTCCGGCTTCATCAACGAAGCTTGTTTAATTAGCTTTTTACCCCTCTCTTCATTAGTTAAACCCACCCACCTATTACAGTTCAAGTTCTTACAGTCTCCCCTCCTTACAAAAATTTCATCCTCGAAATTTTCCATCTCTCATTCATAAATTCATACATACAACCAAATACCCACACATACACTAAACTCTAGAGAAGAACTAGCGACTACTACAGTGCAGCTCCATCATAACACATATATACATAACCTCACTTATGGCGGAGGAATACCGTGGTTACAACATATATTGTCTAAGGAGTTCATAATATACACACTCCTGACGACTTACCTATCCCAACCCAAAGCAAGATGACGTACACATACTCAAAACAACTGCAGATACTTTCGGCGTATTTCCGTTTCCAGTTCCCAAGAAGTTTCCTCAACCTCGTGGTTTCGCCACAATACCTTCACTAACGGTATCTCTTTATTAAGAAGCTTCTGAACTTTACAGTCCAGAACCTGAACAGGTATCTCTTCATACGGATAAATATCCCCAATTTCCAAATCATCATAACTGATAACATGTGATGGATCTCGCACGTATCTCCTCAACATGGACACGTGAAACACATCATGGACTCTCGAGAGTGCTGGGGGTAGTGCAATCTTGTAGGCTACCAGACCCACTCGCTCAAGAACCTAGAATGGTCCGATGTACCTCGAGATCAACTTGCCCTTCCTCCCAAATCTCATCACCCCTTTCATCAGAGCGATATGCAGAAACACTTTACCCCCCACCTCGAATTCTAACTCATGGCGGAAAATATCTACGTAACTCTTCTGCCGACTCTGAGCTGATTTAATCCTCTCCCAGATCAAACCCAACTTCTCAGACGCCTGCTGCACAAGTTTAGGTCCTAAGACCTGACGTTCACCAACCTCATCCCAATATAAAGGAGATCAACACCTCCGACCATACAAAGCCTCGAACGGTGTCATCCCGATACTACCCTAGAAGTTGTTATTATAAGCGAACTCTACTAGTGGCATAAACTGTATTCAGCTACCACCTAAGTCTAACACACAAGCTCGCAACATATCTTCCAGGATCTGTATCATCCTCTCCAACTATCCATCAGTCTGGGGGTGGAACGCTGTACCGAAAGTAATTTTCATCCCTAGTGCCTCCTGCAAGCTCGTCCAGAATTGAGAAGTAAATCTCGGGTCTCGATCTGACACAATGGACACTGGTACTCTGCATTCTCACAATCTCATGCACATACATATCTGCTAGCCTACTCAAAGGATAGCTAACCTTCATCGGTATGAAATGAGCAAATTTCGTCAATCTGTCCACGATCACCCAAATAGCATTCTGCCCATGAAGTGCTGGCAGCAATCCGGTAACGAAATCCATAGAAATATGCTCTCATTTCCACACTGGAATAGGCAAAGGTTGCAATGGCCCTACCGGCCTCTAATGTTTAGCTTTCACCTGCTGACATATCAGACACTGCTCCACGAACTGAGCAATCTACCTCTTCATACCACTCCATCAAAAGGACTCGCACAAATCCTGATACATCTTTGTGCTACTCGGATGTATTGTATACAAGGAACGATGCGCCTTCTCCAAAATTGTCCTTCTGATCTTGTCATCATTTGGAACACACCGCCTAGTCCCAAACCTTAGCACACCTCCTTCAAAGATGTTAAACTCTATAGTCAGTCCCTGCTATACCTTTTCTATAACCTTTGCCAACTCTACATCACTAGCCTGAGCGACCTTTATACGCTCAAATAAAGTCGGTTGGACCACCAGACTAGCAAAGGAAGCCTGATGATCACCGGCCACCAACTCTATACCCGAGCTCTCTAGATCCCATTTGATATGATGCTGAGCTACGACTACAGATACTGCAGCATGTTCCGGCTTCCGACTCAACGCATCAGCCACCACATTAGCTCTCCCTAAGTGAACTGATGGTGCAATCATAGTCTTTGATCAACTCAAGCCACCGTTTATGCCTCATATTCAACTCCTTCTGCATGAAAAAGTATTTGAGGCTCTTATGGTCAGTGAAGATATCACACTACACACCATATAGATAGTGTTGTCAAAATCTTCAGTGCATATACAACAACAGCCAACTCCAGATTATGCGTAGGGTAATTCTTCTCATATTCCTTCAGTTGCCGAGAAGCATATGCTACTACCTTACCCTGCAGCATAAGCACACATCCCAAACCTTTTAGAGACGCGTTGTTATAAATCACAAACCCACCATCCCTCGAAGGAATTATCAAAACTAGAGTAGTAACCAGTCGATGCTTCAACTCCTGAAAACACTGCTCGCAATCATTGGTCCATTCAAACTTCACCCCCTTCTTAGTCAATCGAGTCAGAGGCCCAAACAATTTAGAAAAACCTTCCACAAACTAACGATAGTAACCCGCCAGTCCTAGAAAACTCTGAACCTCCTGCACATTCTTCAGCCTCACCCAGTCGACCACTGCTTCAATCTTGCTAGGATCGACTGATATACCATTACCAGTCACCACATGGCCTAAAAATGCCACCTGACTCAACCACAATTTACACTTCTTCAGTTTAGCATACAATTTCTTCTCCCGCAGACTCTGTAATACTAGCCTTAGATGAATCTTATGCTCTTCCGAACTCCTCGAGTATACCAAAATATTGTCAATGAATACCACCACGAACCGGTCCAGATACTCATGGAAAACCCTATTCATCAAGTCCATGAACACTGTCGGTGCATTCGTCAACCCAAAAGGCATGACTAAGAACTTCTAGTGGCCATATCTGGTTTGGAAAGCAGTCTTCACCACATCTTCAGATTTAACCCTCACTTTATGATATCTTGACTACAAGTCGATCTTCAAAAAGACGTGCGTCCCCTGCAACTAGTCAAAGCGATCATTGATACGAGGTAAAGGATAGTGATTCTTCATAGTCACTTTGTTAATCTCTCGATAATCAATGCACATCCGCATCGACTTACCCTTCTTCTTCACAAACAATACCGGAGCTCCATAGGGCGAAGCACTAGGTCGAATGAAACCCCTGTCCAGTAATTTCTACAACTGCTCCTTTAACTCCTGAAGTTCTGTTAGAGCCATCTGGTATGAAGCTTAGAGATCAGCGCCTTGTCAAACAGCAATTCTATCGCAAAATCCACCTCAAGATTCGGAGGTAAATCGGGTAAATCGTTTGGAAACACATTAGGGAACTCACTAACTACCCAAATATCCTCAAGCCTCAACTCATCTCGCGGTGGTTCCTTCACACAAGCTAGGTACTCTTGACATCCATTCAAAAGTAGCCTCCTCGCCTGTAATGCCGATAGAATCTATGGCGTTGAACGCACACATGATCCCACAAATTCATACTACTGCTCCTCAGGAGGTCTGAAAACTACTACCTTCCTATGGTAGTCGATTACAACATACCTGGAGAATAACCAATCCATCCCCAGAATGACATCGAACCCGACATATCGTATACCATAAAATTCACCAGTAGCAGCCTTCCTTGAATTACAACTGGGCAGTTTTCTAACATCTTCCTATAGAATGATATACTCCTAGATGGTGTAGTAACAGATAACACCTCGTTCATGATTTGGGTCTCAACCCCACACCGTTTAATTAAACTCACAGATACAAAAGAATGGGTTGCACCTGAATCAAACAAAAAAGAAGCCTTATTTGAAAGCAATAATAAGGTACCTGTCACCATGTTCCTTGCATGTTCAGCATCCGCTGGAGTAAGAGAAAATACTCTGGTTGGAGCTATATTCGCCTGAATGGTTCCCCGAGGTATCTGATTGCTTCCCTGGTTCACACTAGATGTAGGCACGTCTCGCTTTGGTGCATGATAATCGTGAAACATGTGACCTAACTGGCCATAGTTGTAGCAGTTACCCCCAAAAGACCGACACTCGCCCTCATGCTATCTGTGGCATCTGGTACAACGACCACTAGTGTGGCTCCCCTAAGAACCCTGGCGCTCGGTATTCTGACGATAACTCGAGCCCTTGTTCCTCTTCTTCCATGATCCTTGAATGGGGTCCTAACTGAGAACCAGAAGGTACTGTCCTCTTCCTCGATTCCTGATTCACCTCATCCTCTCGGATACTAATCTCAGTCACCGTGACTTTATCCACCAACACCGAGAACTCGTGGATCTAAAGCATACCCACTAGCCTGCGGATATCCTTCCTCAGGCTCTTCACAAATCTCTGAGTCTTCTTATACTCGCTTAAGATTAAACATGGCGCAAAGCACAACAACTTTATGTAAGCCGCATACCCCTGCACCATCATACTCCCTTGAGTCAGAGCAACAAACTCATCTGCCTTCGCATCACGTACTGAAGCCGGGAAGTATCTGTCAAAGAACACCTCCTTGAAACGGCTCCACAACATTTCCTCAAAACCACCCCTCTACTTCTCCAGCAAATTTACTGTAGTCCACCATCGACCTACCTCCCCAAATAGCTAGAAGGTAGCATCGAGGACTCGCTACCTATCCGTGTAGTGTAAAACCTTTAGAATCCTCTCAGTTTTTTCCACTCAGTCATTTGCTATCGTTGGGTTATATCCCCTAAAGAACGTTGAAGGATGCATGCGTGTGAACCTCTCAATGGTGCACCCCGCATCAATAAGAGAGTGTTTGCATCTCCTCACACTCCGTCTGATCTCCTGCAAAACCTGCCTCATCAACCCTTGAGGCACAGAAGGAGACTCATCACTCGCAATCTCCTCAGAGCCACTTCCCAGGTCATTATCCTTGGGCTCCATGCTACAACACAATAAAGTTCTATCAATATCCCTATAACACGTATAAACGTACAGTTAACAAAATTATCTATCCTCAATCATGTTAACTACTCCCTGCCAGGTCCAGGTCTATCCTATCACACTGACACGAAAGTCATCAATGGTCTACCTTACTTTTACTGGAATCGTCATTCCAGGAAAAACATGGAATATCGCTAACAAATCCCGGTCTAGCAATTGAACAACCCTCAACCAACTCTACCCATATCCTACATCATATACTCTGGTATGTACTCACAGTTAAGCCTAACCAAGTTTATAAGACCTAACAACCTAGTTAGCTCTTATACCAAGCTATCACGCCCCAAACCCAGAAATGGGACCTAGGGGTGAGAATGTAACCTAATCTATCCCTGTATCCAACAAAACATCCAAAGATATAGTACAAAGGATGAGGGTCCAACCCCGTGGGGTTCCTAGTCACCTTATACACATCCAAACACAATAGAATGTATGCAGCGGAAAAAAGTCATTCTATACATACATGGTACCATACCAAAGTCTATACAAGAGCAGAAACTAAGCTCTATCATATAACGTACAACCGGGTGCCCAACATATCTCAAAATGGCAACTCACAAAACACAAGTCTTAGCACTTACCCAAGCGCTACCCATAGTACACTGGCCACTACGCTCTCGACACAAGGACGCTAGTTCCGGTTACTCGAAGGACCTGAAAAATATGTATGTACAGCAGGGGTGAGACACCGCTCAGTAAGGAAAAATTTAGGTTATATCGGTGTGTGGCATTTGAGTGTTATCGTGATGCAACATACACAAAGTTAAATGCAGTTCTAGTACTAATTTCACAACAGTGCATACACGCACACACACATGATCAAGCAATCCCGATGTCGTCACACCCTTTGACCTGAAGCCAGCCAGTGACATACGGCGTTGGCCTGTAGCCAACCCGTGAAACATGACGCCACCGGCATATGGCTAGTCCCAGACTCCCATGACATCATACCGACGCTAAAGTGGTGGATCCACACCCTTTGGTGATCTGCCAGTAAGGCTTATGCCCTTAGATATAGAGCCGGATACTCTTGCCAGACATGGCCAGCGATTTCATTCTCCGTCGAATATAGAGTCGGACACTCTCATTACCTGGAACAAATTCGAAACCCTGTTCCTACTCGTATTTCAACCAAACACAACATAAACATGCATGCTCATATAACCAAACAAACCACACCCATTTGGTAATCTAAAATCATGGTTTTCCAAACACATACAGTTTAAAACAAGTCAAGGCACGTCCATCCCTATAACATTATATAAATCAACATATACATTTGGTTTTCAACAAAACCAGGGATGCAGCCCGATGCCTCCTTTTTCCCAAAACTATAATCATGAAAAAACCATAGTTTTTCCCGTCCCAAATGAGTAGCCAAAACACACACAGAACCATGAACCACAGTTCTATGGAGTCCGATTTTAAAAATAACTAATATAAACACAATTCCCCTTACCTTTCCCCCAAATGGCAAATCCCAAACTCTAAGGCCCCTAAATAGTGAACCAAATTCCAAAACCTACAAATCCCAGTGCAGAAGATACTCACAAGACTGTTCTCTACCAAACTACCATATCAGAATTGAAAACTGAGCCTTACCTCGATTTTATGCCAAAACCCAAAAAGAACTGAATCAAAAATCCGATCTGTAGAACTTGTAGAGAATCCTTCCACGCTCTTTGTGGTAACTTTAGATCATCAAATCAGACGATGAATGGCAAAGAAATCTAGAGAGAGGAAGTGTATGGAGAGTTTCTAGAGAGATATAGAGAGAAAATGAGATTTCTTAGTTGAGAAGTAATGAAAATGGATATTTATAGTACCCTTGACTCAGTAGTTCTTGTCGACGAATTGCGTCCTCGTCGATGAGACCTTATAGTCTTCTCGTCGATGAGTTTGGGATTTTTGGTTTTTCGAAACCCCTCGAATTCTCCTCGTCAATGAGCCCTGAATTTCGTCGCACTTCATAATACCTCTTGACTTCTCCTCATCGACAAATACTTGCTCCTCGTCGACGAGAAATATGCGGCCTTCGTCGATGAACTCTTCATCGACGAAGCCTGTTTAATTACCGTTTTACCCCTATCTTCATTAGTTAAACCCACCTATCACGATTCGAGTTTGTCACGCCCCGAACTTGGAAATGGGACTCAGGGGTGAGAATGTAATCTAACCTGTCCCTGTATTTGATCAAACATCCAAAGATACAATACAATGGATGAGGATCCGACCCCGTGGGGTTCTCAGGCACCCTAAACACATCCAAAAACAATCATATACGCAGTGTAAAAAGGTCATTCTATAAACATATACAGTACCATATGCAGTACCATACCAGAGTCTATACAAGAGCAGACACAATACTCTATCAAAACGTACAAACGGGTGCCCAACACATCCCAAAACGGCAACCCACCAAAATTACAGTCCTAGTACTTACTTAGCGCTAAATGCGGTACACCAGCCATTACGCTCCCTATACCAGGATGCTAGTTCCGGTTTCCCGAAAGACCTGTAAAAATGTACGTACAGTAGGAGTGAGACACCTCTCAATAAGGAAGAACACAGGTTATATCGGTGTGTGGCATTTGAGTGTTATCATGATGTAACATACACGCAGTTGAATACAATCCAGTACTAGTTCACACAGTGCATACACGCGCATGCACACACACACACATGATCAGAAATCCGGTGTCATCACACCCTTCGACCCAAAGGCGGTTTGCGACAACCGGTGTTGGCCCGACCAACCCGCGAAGCACGACGCCATCGGCACTTGGCTAGTCCCCGACTCCCATGGCATCGTACCGGAGCTAACTAGTGGATCCACACCCTTCAGCCTGATCTGATGGTATAGACTCACGACCTCGGATATAGAGTCGGACACTCTTGCCTACGTGGCAGGCGATAAAAACACCCCCTCGGATATAGAGCCTGACACTCTCAGTACCTAAAATCATTTCGGCACCCAGTTCCTACTAACATTTCAACATATCACACACACATGCATGCTCATATAACCAGACAAACCACACCCATTTGGTAATCTAAATCATGGTTTTCCAAAAAATACAGTTTAAACAAGTCAAGGCACGACCATCCTAATCACGCAGTATAAATCAACATATAAATAGGTTTTCATCAAAATCTAGGATTCAGCCCGTCGCCCCCTTTTTCCCAAAACTGTAATAATGAAAAACTCATAGTTTTCCCCGTTAGATCCCCCCAAATGAGTAGCTAAAACACACACAGGACCATGGACCACAGTTCAACCGAGTCTGATTTCAAAAATAACCAATATAAACATAATTCCCCTTACCTTTTCTCTGAATACCAAATCCTGAACTCCAAGGCTCCTAAACAGCGAATCAAGTTCCAAAACCTACAAATCACAGTACAAAATATACTCACAAGACCATCCTCTACAAAACTACCAAATCAAAAATAAAAATCGAGCCTTACTTATATTTTTCTCCAAAACCCGAAAATCTCCGAAACAAGATTCTAATCTGTAGAAGTTGTAGAGAATCCTTCCATGATCCTCATGGTAACTTCAGATTTCCAATTCCGTCAACGATCGGCGAAGAAATCTAGAGAGAGAGAGTGTAGGGAGAGTTTAAAAAGAGAGAGAGAGAAACAAAATTTAAGTTTTCTTAATGAAGAAGTAATGAAATTCTATTTATAAGCCTTTGACCCCGGGCAATTTCGTCGATGAAATGGTGTCCTCGTCGACGAATCTTACACAACCTTCGTCGACGAATTTGTGGCCTTGTCGACGAATCTGGATATTCCCGTTTTCCCGAAACTCCTCGGCTTCTCCTCATCAATGAGTCTCTAAATTTTGTTGACGAGAAGAACAAAGGCTTCGTCGACAAAATATGGCTTCGTCGACGAATCTGCTCTTTCACCAAAATGTCCATCTCTTTATATATATAAACCCATTAGCACAGTTAGGGTTCTTACAATCTCCCCCCCTTACAAAAATTCATCCCCGAAATTTGCCATCTTTTATTCCCAAATTCATACATACACTCGAACACATAGACACAACTCAAGAGCGAACTGTCGATCATCACAGCGCAGTCCCATCATACACATACACATACATACCCTCACTTATGGCGGAGGAATACCGTGGCTACATATACAACAGTCTCAGGAGTTCACAATACACACACACTCCCGACGACTAACCACCTATCCCAACCCACAGTAGGATCACGTATAAGTGCTCAAAACAACTGTGAATACTTCTGGCATATTTCCATTTCCAATTCCCAAGAAGCTTCCTCAACCTTGTGGTTCCGCCACAATACCTTCACTAACGGTATCTCTTTAGTATGAAGCTTCTGAACTTTACGGTCCAGAACCTGAACAGGTATCTCCTCATACGCTAAAGTATCCCCAATTTCCAACTCATCATAACTAATAACATGTGAAGGATCCAACACGTACCTCCTCAACATGGATGCGTGAAACACATCATGGACCCTCGAAAGTGTTGGAGGTAATGCAACTCTATAGGCTACCGGACCCACTCACTCAAGTACCTCGAATGGTCTGATATACCTTGGGCTCAGCTTGCCCTTTCTGCCAAATCTCATCACCCCTTTCATCGGAGCAATTCGCAGAAATACCTTACCCCCCACCTCGAACTCTAAATCACGGTGAGGAACATCTGCATAACTCTTCTACTGACTCTGAGTTGATCTAATCCTCTCCCTGATCAAACCCATCTTCTCAGATGCCTGTTGCACAAGTTCAGGTCCTAACACCTGACGTTCACCAACCTCATCCCGACATAAAGGCGATCGACACCTCCGACCATATAAAGCCTCGAATGGTGCCATCCCGATACTAGACTGGAAGCTGTTATTATAAACGAACTCTACAAGTGACATAAACTGTATCCAGCTACCACCGAAGTTTAACACACAAGCTTGCAACATATCTCTTAGTATCTGTATCGTCCTCTCCGACTGTCCATCAGTTTGGGGGTGGAACACTGTACTAAAAGTAAGTTTCGTCCTCAATACCTCCTGCAAACTCATTCAGAATCGAGAAGTAAACCTCAGATCTCGATCTGACACAATGGACACCGATACCCTGTGCATTCTCACAATCTCATGCACGTACAACTCTACTAGCCTACTCAAAGGATAGTTAACTCTCATCGGTATGAAATGAGCAGATTTCGTCAATCTATCCACAATCACCCAAATAGCATTCTGCCCATGAAGCACTGGTGGCAATCCGGTCATAAAATCCATGGAAATATGCTCTCATTTCCACACCAGAATAGGCAAAGGCTGCAACGGCCCTGCTAGCCTATGATGTTCAGCTTTCACCTACTGACACGTCAGACACTGCTCCACGAACTGAGTGATCTGCCTCTTCATACTAGACCACCAAAAAGACTCATGCAAATCACGATACTTCTTCATACTACCCGGATGTACCATATATATAGAATGATGCGCTTCCTCTAGAATTGTCCTTCTGATCTCATCGTCATTTGGAACACATAGCCTAGTCCCAAACCTCAACACACCTCCCTTAGAGATGTTAAACTCTGTAGCTATTCCTTATTGTACTTTTTCCATAACCTCTGCCAACTCTACATCACTAGCCTACGTGGCCTTTATATGCTCAAACAAGATTGGTTGGACCACCAAACCGGCAAGATATGTCTGATGATCACCAACCACCAACTCTATACCTGAGCTTTCCAAATCCCACCTGATGTGACACTGAGTTACAACCGCAGATATAGCCGTAGGCCTTGACTTCTGACTCAATGCATTAGCCACCACATTAGCCTTCCCCAAGTGATAACTGATTGTGCAATCGTAGTCCTTAATCAATTCTAGCCAACGCCTCTGTCTCATGTTCAACTCCTTCTGTGTAAAGAAATACCTGAGACTCTTATGGTCAGTGAATACCAGAATGTCGTCAATGAATACCACTACGAATCGATCTAGGTACTCATGGAAAACTCTGTTCATCAGATCCATGAACACCGCTGGAGCATTCGTCAACCTAAAAGGCATGACTAAGAACTCATAGTGGCCATATCTGGTTCGGAAAGCAGTCTTCTCTACATCCTTCGCTCTAACCCTCACCTGATGATATCTTGACCGCAAGTCGAACTTCGAAAAGACCTGTGTTCCTTGCAACTGATCAAAGAGATCATCTATACAAGGTAAAGGATTGCGATTTTTCATAGTCGCCTTATTAATCTCATGGTAATCAATGCACATCTGCATCGTCTCGTCCTTCTTCTTCACAAATAGTACTGGAGCTCCCTAGGGAAAAACACTAGGTCGAATGAAACCCCAGTCCAGTAATTCCTGCAACTGCTCCTTCAACTCCCAAAGTTCTGTTGGAGCCATCCAGTACGGAGCTTTAGAGATTGGTGCCTTACCAGGCAGTAACTCTATCACAAACTCCACCTCATGATCTTAAGGTAAACCAGGTAAATCATCTAGAAACACATCCGGGAATTCGCTGACTACCCGAATGTCCTCGAGTCTCAACTCATCCTGTGGTGGTTTCTTCATACAAGCTAAGTACCCCTGACATCCGTTTAAGAGTAGCCTCCTCGCCTATAGTACCGACAGAACCTGTGGCGCTGGACACACAGGTTATGACATAATTCAGAAAATGGTATCAATCTATTTATGTTAAAAAAGTATATGATCACGTACAATATGTTATTAGAATCCGGATGATAGTTTAGATAAGATTTCAGGAGCACGGTATCATAGCTATACAATTCAGTTTAGTTCAGACTTGTGCTAACCACCCCTCCCAGTAGAGGGGGTGGGAGATGGATAGTCGATGTGACTTTCAATGTAGAGTTGTAGACGTCCACTTAACAGTCCGAACTAGGGTGTGGTGAGCCCATCGTACTTACAGACATTTTTAAATTAGCAGTGGTTGGCCAAGCATTGTCGGGTTTCGCATTCGGGCTGCACAACCCATCATGGGAGGTAATACATGACACCAGTTAGCTATTCATCTTGGGTATATTTCAGTATTTACTATTTATAGCAAATGATTTTATGAACATTGAGATACAATATGATTTAGTATAACTATGAAATTATATGTTTACTGAGTTATGATATTATCAGCATTTTCAGGCATGTGATATGTATTGTATATCTATTTTAGCATGTAAATATTCATGTTACCACACAAATGTATTTGGTTTATTTCCCTTACTAAGAAGTATCTCACCCTAGCTCTAAACCATTTCAAAGAACCTAGAAAAATAGGCGGACCGAGCTCCGCACCATTGAGGCAGTTGTTCTACCCTACTAGGAGGAGGGTGAGTTTTGAACTAGTGTCAGTAGGTTTTGATTTAAGATTCTAGTTTTATCTTTTGGTGTTTTTAGGAATGTGTATATATATATACATCTACAAAAATATGGTGGAATGTAAGTAACTCTGGTATTGTATTTTATGGCTGGGTGAATGAAATTTATAGTTATTGCTGCTTAAGTGTCCGCTGCATACAACAGGTGTGTCCTCGTTACTCACGGGTTCGGGTTGACTTTGTTATATTATAAGTTAATGGTATTAGGGTATTTAATGTGGTTGATTATATAGAAAGATAAACTAGACGTGAAAGTACTGGTTTGGCTCTAACCCGGTTAGGTGAGTTAAGGAAACTCCGCCTCGTATGGAGATTTGGTGTGGTTTTGCCCAGAAAGTGAACTGAGGAGAATCCGCCTCGTAAGGAGAAACCAGTTTGGCTTCGCCTGGTGAATTAAGCCGAGGTGACTCCACCTTGTAAGGAGAACTGGTTGTGGCTCAGGCTCAGCCCAATAATTGAGCTGAGGAGACTCCGTGTAACGCCCCGACCAGCCACGTGGGCCTAGGGTGCTACTTTAGTAACATTCGTATTCTTGATACCGTAATCATCATATAAAAGTAGTGAAAACAATTTAAACATTCTCTAAAACTTTACCAGAGTTCTAGACTACCATCATTCACAAAGGTCTCCAGTCATTTAATATTACAACCCAAAATAAAAGACAGAAGCCAAACTTCATTCATACAACCCACATATATATACTAGACAACTAAACTCAGCCCCTTTAGCCTGCTAAGCACAATCCCTGGCGTTTCTTGAAAAGTAAAAATGATCGTTGAGGTGAGACATCTCTCAGTAAGACAGATTAAGTTAATATTAGGGTGTGGCCAACATGAGTTTTAGTAGAAGCAGAAAACATATTTTTATCCTTTTAACCAAAATAGCATTTGTACAATGTACTCACACCTATACAGTTGAAAATACACATTTATTCCCATAGTATAAACCAGTTCAACAAATAGCTCATATCATTTACATAAATTCACATATATACGTAGAAGACACCCCCTGAGACTAATGACATTATTAGCCCCCATGACGGCTTGTGCAGCTCGAGGGCTAGACTTAGCCTGGGTGATCAACCCAAACTAACTCAAAGTAACCATCTGCAAGTACGTCTGCAAGCTTTTGCAAGCTTAGTTGTAAGTCTGATTGCCTTAGCACTCCCTAGTTTGGACCCTAGGGAAGATACAACAACTCTTCATAGGCCAACTGGCAGAAACCCCCTACACTTTCACTACAGTGTGGGTGCACCGGGCCAAACAAATCACTAGCAACAGTACTGTGCTCTCAATACAACTGGTCCTAAGGGTTTTTAAATCATATCATGCAATTTAAGTAACAAAAATTGTAATATATTCTCATTTTGTATAAAACCTCACATTTCACAATCTCGGTATACAACTACCATATCAAAACCCGGCTCTCAGCCGTCATATCAACACCTTGGCATACAACCATCATATCAAAACTCCATATTTTCCATAAACAATTCTAATATTTCCATCAAACCGTATAAATCATATTTCCACAGTACGATACCATAAAGTATTTAGATTCAATTATGAAACAAAACCCAATGGATTATTCTCATGCCACACGATTTGAGTATTAAATCATAGTCTAATAAACACCCAGGAAAACCTACCACTTCCAAAGTTACTCCAAACATACTTATACATATAGGTGCATACATATAGTTTTTCGTGAGAAAATGTAGAAAATCATCCCATACCCTCAGATTCTTTCCAAAATATGTGTATAATAACAAAAGTAAGCTTCCAACCATTTGAATCATTCAAAACCACCATAAGATATTCCCATATTTATAAACTTAGTTTTTGAACGGTTGGATTTCGAATAATCATTTAAAACCATGAAAACTATATATACCATAGTTTAATTGGTTCAAATTCAATAAAAACCTGATGTAACTTAATCCCCTAACCTGTTTTTGAAAAAGAAACTGATTTTGTTCAAAAAACGGAAAACCCTAGCTTTTCAATCCCGTCGCCGAAAGCGAACCAGCAAGCCAAGAGAGGAGGGAGAGATGATTGGAGATCGATGATGGGCTCTAGGTGAGCCTATAGGAGAGAAAGAGTCACGAGAGAGTGAGAGTAAAGAGCGAGAGAGTCTCGAAAGTCACTTTAGAGGGAGAGAGAGAGAGAGAGAGAGAAAGAGAGAGAGAGAGAGAGGGAAATATTAGATTTATGAAACAAAAGGCTTGCTTAGCCTTTAAGTAAGCCAGCCTGCAGGAAAACTGTCGAAGATTTTCCCTGTGCTTGGTTTGGCAATCCCATGCTCTTCGTTGACTGTTGTCATCGACGGTTTTTCTTGAGCTCAGTGAAATCGTCGACGGTTTGGGGTCCTACCAAACCAATTTTCTCTTTTTCTTTTCTTTTCCCTTATTTCTCTCTTCTTTTATTTATTTTATTTTCTTTTCCAGGTTTGGGTTCCTCCAATCTCCCCCCTTATGAAAATTTTCTCCTCGAAATTTGCTAACTGTTACCAATCACATCCTTAAATAACGACCCATCTCTTCAGAAGAGTCGATAGCCACCCACATAGAGGCCTTGTCCCAAGTTTATTAGATACCCTCACTTATGGCGGAGGAATACTGTGGTTACACACAATGTCTCAGGAGATTACAATACCATACAAAATTCTCCCAAAGATCATCCATACACTAAAACCGTAAACAAATTGATAAAACTAAACAAACCTACCTTACACAACTTGCATACAAAACAACACTTACCCGTGTTGTCGTACTGATCTGTCTAGTGCTGAGCCTCTCTAAAAAGTTGTGGGGTACTTCTGATGTATTTCCATCTCCAACTCCCAAGAAGCTTCCTCAACTACATGATTCCCCCACAGCACCATCACTAACTGTATTTCCTTAGTACATAGTTCCTGTATTTTCTGATCTAAGATCTGAACTAGTACCTCTTCGTAGGATAGGGCATTTCCGATTTCCAAGAATTCATAGTTTATCATATGAGAAGGATTTGGGACGTACTTTATCAACACTAACATGTGAAAAACATCATGAACTCTAGACAAAGCTGGGGTTAACGCCACTCAGTAGGCAACTGGACCAATCCTTTCCAGAATCTTGAATGACCTAATATACCTAGGGCTTAACTTCCCCATCTTCCCAAATCTCATCACCTCTTTCATCGGAGCAATTCTAAAAAATATCATACCACCAATCTCTAACTCTAGCTCTCACCGGTGTGTATCTTCATAACTCTTTTGTCAACTCTGCGCTGTTTAAATCCTTTCCCTAATGAGCTTGACCTTCTTAGAAGTCTGCTGAACAAGTTTCAGCCCCAAAATTTGCCGCTCGCCTACCTCATCCAAGTACAATAGAAATTGACACCTTTGACCATACAAAGCTTCATATGGTGCCATCTCAATATTGGCCTGATAATTGTTATTATACGCAAACTCAACTAGCGGTAAATGTCGAATCCAACCATCACTAAAATTCAGCACACACACCCGCAACATACCCTTTAAAATCTAAATGGTCCTCTCAGACTATCCATCAGTCTGTAGGTGAAACACGGTACTGAAAGTGAGTTGAGATCCCAAGGCGTCCTACAAACTCTTCCAGAACCGAGAGGTGAACCGTGGATCTCGATTTGAAACAATGGATATTGAGACGCCATGAAGTCGTACAATCTCCTACACATAAATTTTTATCAGCCTATTCATAGAATAATTGACTTTGATTGGAACGAAGTGTGCAGTCTTTGTCAGACAATCCACTATTACCCATATAGTATTCTGTCCATGCATCGCTGAAGGCAACCCCATTACGAAGTCTATAGAGATATGCTCCCACTTCCACTTAGGAATACCAAGTGGTTGTAGTGGTCCCACTAGCCTTTGGTGCTCTGCTTTCACCTATTGATATGTCAGACACTGTTCTACAAATTTGGCAATCTCCTTCTTTATGTTACTTCACCAGAAGGATTCTCGTAGATCTCTATACATCTTTGTGCTTCCTAGATGAATAGTATGGAGAAGTGATGAGCCTTCTCTAGAATCACTCTTTTAATCTCTGCGTCATTAGGTACACATATCCTGGTGTGACATCTGAGAATCCCATCATCAGAAACATTGAAGTTTGTTTGTTGCTCACTCTGTACTTTCTCCACAAAATTTATCAACTCCATGTCTCTCATCTGAGTGGGCTTAATTCTTTCCTATAAGTTCGGTTGGATAACCAGACTAGCAATGAAAGCCTGTCGATTTCCTTCGACTAACTCCACACCCAACCTCTCTAGGTCCATCTTGATATGATGTTGAGCTATAACTACTGAGACTGACGCACACACTGATTTTCGACTCAAAGCATCAACTACCACATTAGCCTTTCTTGGGTGGTAACTAATGGTACAGTCATAGTCCTTTATCAACTCAAGTCATCTACGTTGCCTTATGTTCAACTCATTTTAAGTAAAAAATTATTTAAGACTCTTATGATCAGTGAAGATCTCGCACCTTTTACTGTATAGGTAGTGCCTCTATATTTTTAACTCAAAAACTACTGTTGCCAGCTCCAAGTCGTGTGTAGGATAATTCTTCTCATACTCCTTGAGTTAGCGAGAAGCATATAAGATAACCTTTCCTTACTGCATTAGGACACACCTGAGTCCTTTCTAAGATGTGTCATTGTAGATCACGAATCCATCATCTCCTAATGGAATGGTCAGAACTAGGGCAGTGACTAATCGGTGCTTCAATTCCTGAAAGCTCTGCTCGCACTCACTAGTCCATTCAAACTTCATGTTCTTTCTCGTAAGCTATGCCAGAGGACCTGATAGCCTCAAAAATCCCTCTACAAACAGACAATAGTATCCTGCCAGACCCAAGAAACTTATAACCTTATGCACGTTCTTTGATCTCACCCAATCAACTACCGCCTCTACTTTACCCGAGTCCACTGAAATTCCTTCTTTATACACTACATGTCCCAACAATGCAACTTGTCCCAGCCAGAATTTGCATTTCTAAATTTTAGCAAACAACTTTGTTTCTCTAAGTATGTGAAGTACTAATCTCAAATGAGCTTTGTGCTCCACAAGACTCCTCGAATAAACCAAGATGTCATCGATGAACACAACTATGAATTAATCTAAGTACTCATGGAACACCCTGTTCATCATGTCCATGAATACCGCAGGAGCATTCGTCAAACCAAACGACATAACCAAAAATTCGTAATGGTCATACCTAGTGTGGAAAGTCGTCTTTGGCATAACCTTTGATTTAACCTTCACCTAATGATAACTAGATCACAGATCGATCTTGGAGAAAACTTGTGTGCCCTGTAGTTGGTTAAAAAGATCGTCAATACAGGGTAACGGGTACTTATTCTTTACTATCACTTTATTGATTTCCCTATAGTCGATGCACATTCTTATCGACCCATCTTTCTTCTTTACAAACAACACCGGCGCTCCCCAGGGTGATACTTTCGGTCTGATAAATCCCTTATCAAGTAATTCCTATAGTTGTTCCTTTAACTCCTTTAGTTTTTCCAGAGCCATTCTATATGGAGCCTTAGAAATTAGTGCCATCCCTGGAGTTAAATTAATGGCAAACTCCACCTTACGATCAAGAGGCAATCCTGGTAAGTCTTCAGGAAAAACATCTGAGAACTCCCTTACCATGGGAATATTCTCCAGCCTAAGTTCCTTCCCCGGTGCTTCTTTTACAAACGCTAGGGTTCCCCTAACATCCCTCCAAAAGTAACTTCTTTGTTTGAATAGCTGAAAGAATCTACGGTGCAGAGTGCACACACGATCCGACAAATTTAAACTCCTACTCCACAAGAGGTTTGAACACTACCTCCTTCACGTGGCAATCAATACACGCGTAACTAGATTCTAGCCAGTCCATCCCCATAATGACATCAAAACCATTCATGTCAAAAATAATCAAACTAGTAGGCAACATTTTCCCTTGTATTTCCACTAGGTAGTCTCTGATCACCTTACTACATACTACAACTGACCCTATCGGTATGAACATCGCTAACTCGACATCTAACAACTCAGTCTCTACCTCGAACAATTTAACCAATATCTGAGATACAAAAAAGTGCGTCACACCTTATTCAAACAACACAACACTATTTGACAAAATGTACATAGTACCTGTCACCATGTCGTCAGCGTTTAACGCATCTCCCGGCGTAAGCGAGTCCACCCATGCCTGGGCGGGGCCCCTTTAGTGACCACCTCGAGGTGCCTAGTTACCTTCCTGATACTGATACTGTGGGGGTGCGTCCATGGGAATATTCTCCAGCCTAAGTTCCTTCCCCGGTGCTTCTTTTACAAACGCTAGGGTTCCCCTAGCATCCCTCCAAAAGTAACTTCTTTGTTTGAATAGCTGAAAGAATTTGCGGTGCAGAGTGCACACACGATCCAACAAATTTAAACTCCTACTCCATAAGAGGTTTGAACACTACCTCCTTCACGTGGCAATCAATACACGTGTAACTAGATTCTAGCCAGTCCATCCCCATAATGACATCAAAACCGTTCATGTCAAAAATAATCAAACTAGTAGGCAACATTTTCCCTTGTATTTCCACTAGGTAGTCTCTGATCACCTTACTACATACTACAACTGACCCTATCGGTATGAACACCGCTAACTCGACATCTAACAACTCAGTCTCTACCTCGAACAATTTAACCAATATCTGAGATACCAAAAAGTGTGTCACACCTTATTCAAACAACACAACAACACTATTTGACAAAATGTACATAGTACCTGTCACCATGTTGTCAGTGTTCAACGCATCTCTCGGCATAAGCGAGTCCACCCATGCCTGGGCGGGGCCCCTCTAGTGACCACCTCGAGGTGCCTAGTTACCTTCCTAATACTAATACTGTGGGGGTGCGTCATTCAATGATGTGTGGCAATCCCGCACCATATGTCCAGCCCTACCGCACTGGAAGCAGACAATTGATCCACCTCTGCACTTGTCCCAATGCCTCTGATGGCACTTGGGACAAGTAGAGCATGATGAATCCCCCGGATGGGCTCGATATCCCATCTTTTGTCACTGGCCCATGAAATTACTAGGCCTCCTCCATGAATCTTGGCTGGTGCCAGTCTGAAACCCCTAAGGCAAGGGTCTCTTCTTCTGGCTTGCTACTCTCTCACCCTCCTGAATGTTGGCCTCAACCGCCATGGCCTTGTCCACCAGTTCAAAAAAACTTTGAAAAGCAAGGTGTAGTCCCAAGAGGGGGAGGAGTGAATTGGATTTTAAAACTTTCTTTTAATTCTTATGAGAACTTCTTCTTGATTAATTAATTTTAGACTTGTTTGTTTAATTCACCAATCACACAAGAACTTAGTTCCTTTATTTAATCCACAACCACACAACTGTTCAATCATTCAAGTAATCAATCAACCACAATTTGAAAAGCAAAAAAATAATTGATTTGCCAAGTAAAGCTTTGCAAGATTCAGCACTCACACATTCCAATCAATATCAACCTTTAAACCATTCAAAAACAATATATTAGATTCAATTTTCTGCTTTTGTTGTCAGCCTAGATATGTAAATTTGAATCAAGTCCTGTATATATTAAATAGTTTCTTTAATGCAATCCACAACTCAAATCCCAAACAACTCAAAATTTAAATAATCTCTTAGTTAGTTTTTCTTTTAAGTGTTAAACAACCAACGTACTTCCTTTTGAGGTTTCCACAAAAGTTTGATCAACCAACGTACTCCTGTTCGATTTTCGCAATCCCAAATCAAAATTAAACCTTAAGTTTATTTTACTTCCAAATTACGTAGTTTCTATGATTTAGATATTTAAAACATCCACACAGTTGTATATGTACTGAAAATAAAGAGAGTAAGGAAGAGAGAGTGAGACCGACATTTTTACGAGGTTTGGCTTATACCCAGCCTACGTTCTCACCTTTGGCAAACCACCAAAGGATTACTAAATTTAGTTCCTTTGCTGAGAGGAACAATACCGTTTACACACTTCTTTAGTAGACTAGAGCTCGCCTCTCCAAACGATGTACCCTCGTTCAGTCACTCCTTCAATTAGGCTAGAGCCCGCCTCTTTAAGCAATATCCCCTTGCTTAGACAATGATCCAAACAACCCTTGGAATCGTCAATCTACAAGATACAAATCAAATATTTGTGTACAAAGAATTTGCTCCTACAAGAGCTGATTAGTACAACAATTTAGAACTATATACTTCAAAGTAAATAACAATATGGAATTTAACTTGAAGCTCAATGAAGTATATCATCGATTAATTATTTCAATGATTGAAAGATTTAAAATTTGTAGTACAATTCCATTGGAAGAAGATCAGCAAAAACTCCGTTGAATTCGTGCACAATATGTGAGCTTGAGAGCCCTTGAATGATAAGAACAATTGAGTGAGTATTGAGTGTTGAATTTGATTCTTGGTTCTTAGTTAATTAATTCAATGATATTTGAGGCTTATTTATAGATGTAGACAAGTATTTAACTTGTTCCGCAAGTGACTTGGAGTATTCCCCAAGTTTTCATAAAGTTTGAGCCCCAAGCAACCTCATTTAAAAAATTTGACCGTTATGAAAATTTCAAAATAGCCACGTGACAGTTGATTGTCCATTTTTGGTAGTTAGCTGTCTAGTTAAATTAAAGGAACAGCAAGGTGGCAGCCACCTGTCTAAACATAGGCAGGCGTCTCAAAATGCACAGACAGTCGTCTGTCAAGTACGTGACAGTCGTATGTCATGCTATTAGCTTCAAGCTCCCTTCAGTCTTCTTATCATAACCTTTTTTGTGTAACTCCAAATTTGAAGTTCTTGGTGTCAAATGAAAGATAAGAAAAAATACTAAAACTTTCATGTTGAAAACATTTTAAAATAAATATTTTTTGATGGATAAAAAGGTACATCAATGCGGATGTAGTAAAATTGACAGCAATTGAGAAATCCTCTTTTTGGTGCTTTTCATTCTAAAAATGATTCTAACCTTTTTGAAACAATTTTTGACCTTATAAAAATATTTTCCAAGCATGTTAAAAGGTATCTAGGTCCAATAAATTAACCTAAGATTTTCATGCATCCATATTGATATTCTTTAAAGTACTTACATAAAATTTCTTAGACTCTTTTGAATTTTCAATTCTTGAATTCCTTGAGGCTTTTATACTTGTTTCATCTTTCTTTGAGCTTTCATCAAGTTCTATTTAATCCTCATGCTCTCATGATCTTCAAGTTTTATCTTTAAATCCATTTTTAAATCCATGCTTTAAGCTTCATATTGATCATCCTTCTTTGAAATATAAGCTTTCATGAATTCTTTAACCTTGCATTCATTATTGAGTCCTAAAAATATATCACTTAAACAAAGCATGTTAAGTTCTACTTGTTTTTTAGAATAAAAATAGGATATTAATCCTTGTAAGGCCAACAAAATTTGGGCCAACAATGTTACCACCTGCGCACGTATTCCCTGCCTCAAACCTATGGGCCTTCTTCGGCTCGTCTGGGATTATGTATGGGGTGAAGCGAGATAGCTCCACAAACTTGGCCATCTATTATTGCACGGTCAAGGGCCTCTGAGTCAAATTTAGGAATTCCTCCACCTTAGCTTCCCGAGTAGTAGCGGAGAAATACCTGTAAAAAAAAAAAAAAAAACCTCCTTAAAACGGCTCTAAGTAATAATCACAAGTCCTAGTCGTTGTTCCTCCACCCGTTTTACTGCTCTCCACCATCGTTTAGCCTCCTCCACCAATTTAAAGGTGGCATACTGTACCCTCTGCTCCTCAGTGCAATGCAGAACAACCAAAAGTTCTTCCATCTCTTAAATCCAATCCTCAGCTGCGATCAGGTTCACTCCTCTGGAAAATGTCGGCGGACTCATCCAGGTGAACTACTCGAATGTGCAGCCTTGATCAACTGATGCTTGATCCTATCCTCTAGAGTCCCTCCAGATCTCCTTCCTAACCTATTACGCTATACCTCGCAGAACTATTGAGGCATCGACATCTTCATCACTGGAAGTCTTTACATGATTATCCCCTCTAGCATCAATGTCCTTTCCCTTGGAATCCATACTGAAAATAGGATAGAAACCGACTTAGAAATTCCACATTTATCATGATTGATGCAAGTATTGAATGAAAAAGGTAATATAACATATGAGTTCTTAGTTTAAAAAGGAATTCATTCCCCAGTTCTATCACAAAATCATCGACGGATTTATAGAGAGTCCTAAAACCATCAACAAAAAACTTGAAATACAGAGAGCCTCTTTTGGAGAAAACAGTCGACGGTTTTATAATCCCCCAGGAAACCGTTAACGGTTTGCCTCCTGCAAACCACACTACCCTCTATTGTTCGTATACACTTATTCATTTCAAAGTATCGGCCTCTAATCACAACACTGGCACTACACACATACTCAACCGACCTAACGTTCCAGCTTAAGTTCCCAAGTTTCAATCTCTCAACCTAGAAACGAAATCATCGATGGATTTACCATGATTTTTCTAAAATCGTCATTCTAAGAAAGATATAGAAGACCATCAAAGGATTATCGCCTCTAAGCTTCCAGACCAAAACTCAACCTAACCTACCTATTCTTATCCTTATCTTACCTCAACCTATACTCTATAAATCATCCACTATCAAAGTTTCCAAACCCTAGCAAACCTAGGCTCTGATACCACCTGTAATGCCACGACCCGTCACGTGGGCCCAGGGTGTAACAACCTGCCTATTTACCATATAATAATTGTTTTCCACATAAAACATTCATAATATCCATAAACATAATTCACCTAAACCTGTGGGTACAGAGAATAAACCTGTTATACACCTCTGATACCTAAGCAGTATAAATCATGCATCATATACATATCAAATCATCCAACCAATATAACACCACAGTTCTACCAAACATGTCATATACATATACACAACCCAAAAAGACCAAAAAGTGCCCTAGGGTCATAACCCAAAAATCCATCAAACCCTAGTATAACAACTTACCCTTCTGACAAGGTAGAATGGTCGACCTCTAATGTTATGGAGCTCTATCAACACCTCTATCTGGGTTCCCTGAACTGTTTATATAGTTGGGGTGAGCCACCTCTCAGTAAGGAAAATAAACTAATATCAATGTGTGACAACATGAGTACTTTCCTGTTATACATGTAACAATTCATAAATCATATATGATAAAATTGTCTGTATCATATCTGAGGAAAACATAATTTATCATAACATGGTATAACATACTGAGTTTCTATACATGAAAATCATCTTATAATACTGTACATGAAATAACACCCTAGATGGACAATTGGCTGGTGTCATGTCTTACCCCCACATGACTAGGTTGTGCGACTCGAAGGCGGGACCTAGCAATGGCTGGCCGACCACACTAAATCAACATAAGTCTGAAAGTACGATGGGTTTGCCTCTCCTGATCCGGACTACCAAAGGGACGCCTACACTACATTAAAACCACATCGACTGCCGTTCTCCCACAGTCCCTTACGACATGTGGTAGCACTAACATATACATGATCGTGAACATATAACTACGGTACCGTGCTTCGTGAAAGCCTAAACCAAGTCATTCGAGCTCTAATAACATATAGTAAGTTTCATATAATGATACATGACCGTTTCATAATAATATCTGTCATGATAATATTTTCATAAATTTTTACATAACATATCATGTAAATCACGACCCTTGCACCTGCATATTATAACATGTGAAATCACGGCTCTTACACCGGTATAGTATATCATGTAAAACCACGGTCCTTACGCTGGCATAGTATATTATGTAAAACTACGGCCCTTACGCCAGCATATTATATCATATAAAACCACAACCCTTACACCGACATATTTTAACATACATAGTTTTGAAATCCCTCTACTGTTTCAATATTATACTTTAAACATAGTTCCCGTACTGTTTTCATGGTTTTCCTTAAAACTAAGAAAACATGCTTATTTTGGGAAATTCACAATATTCTAGTATAATATAATTTCATGAAAATTATACTCATGCCACAAAAATATGAATAGTGTTTTAAGCATAAAACTTGATCTAAAATCATATTTTCTAATAAATAACATTAAAATCCATTTTTCTATTCAACTGCAATATTCCTAAACACTGTGCTAATACATACATAATTTCTAAAAATAAATATTGTAATATGATAAATAATTCCATAAAAAATACTGACTTAATTTATCCCCTTATCTGACTTACTGAAAAGCCCACAAATTAACCTATCTTGCACCCGTGGTGTTCCCAGTTCAACACCCTGAAATTTACATTTTCTCAAACAAAACTTAAGTATTATCTTACCCTACATATTCTCTTCAGTTCAGAAGTACCAAAAACCTAATAAGACTTAAAATAATCAACTTACCCAAATTTTGGGATGGTACCCAAGTTGGCTTAACCAACGATTTACTCCAGCAGATTTATAGAGAATTTTTCCAAGAGTAACGTGGCAGCCTCCAATCGTCAAACTGGCGAAGAACCGCGCCAAAAATATAGAAATAAGATAGAAGAACCGAGCTGGACAGAGAGAAACTGTAAGGAAAATCTGATTTTCCTCGTAGAAAATGGGTTTTTGGCCTTATATAGAGTGTTTGTCCACGTGACCTCATCGACAAGCCACATCTCCTCATCGACGAGTTCAAGAAGGGAGCTCATCGACAAAACACCTTCTCCTTGTCAATGAGTTTTAGGCTCTCGAAACAGTCCCTTAGTAATTTCTCATTGATGAGACATGCGTCCTCGTCAACGAGCCTAAGAGCCGTACTCGTCAACGAGCACTTCTACACTCGTCGACAAGACCCTGCTGAAATCCCCTTTTAAAGATTCATTTTCTCTCATTTCTTTTATTATTTAATTACTATAATCTTCGGGTCTCTACATTCTCCCCTCCTTACAAAAGTTTCATCCTCAAAATTTATCATTGGAGCTATACACCATCCTTTAACGAAAATGGGCTACTTATTTTATTACTTACCCTCTCTTATGGTGGAGGAATACCGTGGTTACATACAGGGTCCTGGGAAATATATACATAAAAGAGAAATTCTCCCAAAACCAAAATATTACCTATTCTATAACCTACAATACTACTCACGCATATATTATCTTGCTTTTCATAAAATTAAACTATACTACATTTACTTTACTCATATACCTAGTGTTGATCTCCACTGAATAAATGCGGGTATTTCTGTCGTATTTATTCTTCCAACTCCCAGGAGGCTTCTTCCACCGTGTGATTTCTCCACAAGACTTTTACTAAAATAATTTTCTTATTGCGCAATTCCTGTTTTTTTCTATCCAAAATTTGCACTGGTATCTCCTAAAAAAGTGAATCTCTGAGCTCCAACTCTACATAACTGACCATGTGGGAGGGATTTGAGACATATTTTCTCAATATGGAAACATGAAATACATCATGTATTCTGAATAAAACTGGTGGTAAAGTTAACTAGTAGGCAACTGACCCTACTCTTTCAAGTATCTCGAAAGAGCCAATGAATCTAGGGCTCAACTTACCCTTCCTCCCAAACTTCATAACTCCCTTCAATGATGCTATCTTCGGAAACACATGGTCCCCAACTTCAAATTCCAACTTCCAGCGACGAGTATCAGCGTAACTCTTCTACCGACTCTAAGCTGCACATATTCTTTCTTTAATAAGCCAGACTTTGTTGTAGGCTTGTTACACTATTTTTGGTCCCAACACTCGCCTCTCACCTATCTTACTTCAACTTTTATGATCAGAGAATATCTTGCATCTCTCATCGTACAAGTAATGCCTCCAAATCTTTAACACGTGTACCACTGCAACAAATTCTAAGTCGTGGGTAGGGTAGTTCTTTTCATATTCTTTCAACTGTCGGAAGGCATAAGCTACAACCCTACCATGCTGCATTAATACACATCCGAGTCCTTTCAAAGACACGTCATTGTAAATAACATGACCATCACCCCCTAATGGAATGATCAACACTGGTGCAGTGACAAGCCTATGTTTCAGTTCCTGGAAGCTCTGCTCGCAATCATCATCCCAATCAAACCTGACATTCTTCCTGGTCAGATGCGTGAGAGGCCCTGATAAAGCTAAAACCCCTCTACAAACTGACAGTAATAACCCACCAATCCCAAGAAACTCCTAATTTCCTGAACGTATTTCGACCTGACCCAATTCAACACTGCCTCAATCTTGCTGGGATCCACTGAAATACCATTCCCTGAAATAACATGCCCCAAAAACGACACTTTCTCCAGTAAAAATTCACATTTGCTAAACTTGACATACAATTTCTTTTCCCTGAGCATATGCTAATAAAATGATGGGAAAATGAAACCAAAAATGAAATAAAGATAACAAAGAGGGAGAAGGTATTTGTACTTGGGGACTTAGATCTCATTGTGGATCTATCTATGGGGAGGGGCAAAGAGCTTAAAGCTTTCCCCCACTCATTGGGGCTTGTTTCGCCTTTAAGAATATAGAAAAGAGATAAGGGTTAAAGAGAACTAAGAGAATCAGAGAGGGTGTGACGTAAGGGAGAGAATCGAGGGAGGTGAGAGAGATTAAGGAGATCGATGAGAGAGTCGAGAAAGTTGAGAGTGGAAGGAGAGGAACAAGAGTCAAAAGAAACGAACCTAGGCCTTGCCATAGGTCGTGGAGGCCGCTGGAGGGGGTGGTGCCATGTCGGAAATGGAGAACAAAAAGGGGGGGGGGGGCGAGAAAGTAGAACAATGATAAGGAGAGAGAAGAGAGCTTCAGAGAGAGGGAGAGAAGAATATTCGAGAGAAAGAGAAACAAAAAAGAAAAGAAAAACAATATATATATTAATTTTTTTTTTAAAAAGAAAATTTTTAATATTTCCATAGTGGACAACATGTCAACCTGGGATGGTGACACATGGCATAATCACATAAGCATATTCTGAGTGATGTCACCCTATGATGTAGTGCAATCCTGACTGTCTTTTTTGTGTTTTCTCTGGACGATCGAATTGTTACCACATCAACGATTTGCATAATTATCTTTGAGCTATTGGAATTTTACCATGTGTTAGGTGACATCATGATGATGTCACCTTACCATGTGTCAAGCCGACTTGACCCAGTTTAACTCCCTTGAACCACTCCTTTTTTTTAATTAATAATATTTTCAAAATTTATTTTTAATTCATTTTAATTAAAAAATTGAGAAAAATCACAAAAATAAGGAAAATTGAAGAAAAATTATGTGAGTCCTTTTGACTTAAGAAAATTAAAAAATTAAAAATTAAAAATGACAAAAATCGATAAAAATTGAGAATTTTTTTTTAAAATCTTTTAAAATTGTAGAAAAATCCAAAAAATAGGGAAAAAGCCAAAAAAAAAAAAAATCTTGAGATTCCCCTCCCCCACCCCCCCTTTTTTTTTCTTAATTTTGGACTTCTCTTAGTAGTTGATCTTGTGTGGCTTGCCTATTGCATGACTTTACATGAATATGTGTCTACTCTTTTTATGTCTGTGTGTGTGCTTGCATACTTGCGTATGTGCATGCACACCCTGATGAGAAGGTATATGATGAATTTAAGTTATTTAATTATCAAATGTCGTTTGAGGGGCAAGGATTTTAGTAGAATCATTTTGAGCTAACTTCCTAAGTGATTCTATTAGACTCATTGATTTAGGTACACATTATATATATATATATATATATATATATATATATATATATATATATATATATATATTTCATGTGCATTTTACAAGTGATTTTTTGTTTCATTAAAGCTGATCTTGTGTATTATGCATCTTTCATTAAAAATGTTCTAAAATAAAATAGTAACCTATATTGCAATCGTAGGCGCCGATTGTTGACTACAAACTGTCAAGTGGAGAGTGGAGTAGCCAAGTGGGCAATGTCGAAAAGGCGAAAACTATGAAGTGTGAACTCGTCGAACTACAATTGTGATTTTACGAAGGCTGCAATTTAGATTGAAAATTGGGATTTCAAAATTAGTTAGGAAGATCAACTCATTAAGTTGACTTTTAAATCTTGGGAACTCCAGTTACTAAAGCCTCGAGAGAACTCAGAGATGCAATTTTGTGAAATTGATTGAATCATGGGGGTTTAAATCAAAATTAGTTTGAGGAAAAAGGAAAAGTAGAAGAAGTTGTGCTTGGCTTTGCCCTGACAGGTGGTGACGGTGGCTGCAACAGGGGGTAGCAGTGGCTGCAACTGGAGGCTCGCGAATGGTTGGAAGCATTGGTAGAGGTAGCTACATTTTGGTTCGCAAATTAAACACACAACCGCGCTCACATGTGTGAGAGATAGGAAGAGAAGAGAGAGATGAGGTTGTGTGGCCAGGCGCCTACAACTACCTCTTCTTGAGAGGCCGAACGGAATGGAAATGGGTGTGTAGGGTTAGGATAAACGGATCATCCGACAAGTACTCGAATCAAACCCGCCCAACTCGTTTATTAAACAAGTCGAGCTCAAATTGATTCATTTATAAACTCGTGAACTTGCATCAAACTCAAAACCAATTTAAACATATGGATCATGAATTACCCATTAGGTTCCGACTCGTTTTGCCACCCCTGCATCCATTCATCAAGATGAAAAGGTTAGTAGCATCTTATTAAATAGTGATACGCAACATTTATGGAATCTTACTTTTAGTAGAAGACTAACAAGGTCGGAAGTTGATGCCAATCTGAATTTAACAAAGATAATTTATCAAATCTGCAATCATATCGATAGAAGACGCACGCTTCTTGTCCATCCCAAAAGATAGGTTGTTCTAGGTTGAAAGTCTCTTCAACAATTTGAATGTTAGTGGATTCAGCAAATTAACAGAGGTGCATTTCAAATTGTTTTGGACTTCAAAGACTCCCGCTAAAATTTTGTTCTTCTTTTGGGTTGCAGCAAGAAACAAAATTCTTATTTATGACATTTTGTAGAAGAAACTAGAAAGGGTTGCAATTTAGCCTCTGTCCGCGTCCTCTGCGAAAAAGAGGGAAACAACGGATCATTTGGTACTGCACTGAGTTCAACACAAGGGTATGGAATTTAGTGCTCAGCCTTTTCAACCTTAGTTGGACCGTGCCTTCTCTCAGCAAACAATTGATCTCTTGGGGCTTCTCCAAATCTGAGGTGATGGTAGGTGTTGACACCCCATTTTGTCCTGGGGCAATTTTACAAAGGGCAAATTTTATTATACTCATATTACAATAATCAAAACAAAAAAAATATAAAAATACAAAAATACAAAGGAATTTAGAATCACAAGAATACATTTAAAAAAATACAACAAAAATTAAACTCAATGCAGATGTCTTGGGACTCTGCTAATCTGCATGCCTGCAGAAGGAACAAAGAGAAGGTAAGTGTACAGGTGAGAATTTAGCCCTAATAAAATTGGTTGAGGGTTTGAAATTAAATGCCTCTCTGAACCTATAAATTGAGATAGCAGTGAAGAAGACAGACAGAGGGAGATTATCAGAGAGTAGCTAGAGAGAATAGATGGAGAGGTATCATTAGAAGAACCAATCACAAGCCATCTAGGAGCCAGTGAGGAGGCCATTGTAGATTATTGAAGCTGTCCAGATAGAAGCAAAGAAGTAGCGCTAAATAATTTCCAAAGAGCAAATCAAATTAAGGGCAATTTCTCAGCAGCAATATCATTGCATCTCCATAGGGATTCAATTTGCTCTTTATGGTATTTATGGAACTTGTGGAAATTGTTAGAGGAGAAGCTACAAACCTTCAGTTCTCTATAAAGCACCAATTTAAAGAAAGTAATTAGGTGATAGATTACTTGACTCGTCAAGACAAGGGAGGCAACACGAGGAGATATTTTGAAAGTGATGAAATACTGAATAAAATGAGAGATCTAATTTGTATGGTAAGATGAGTATTCTAAGCTTTCGTCTTTAATTATCATCTTTTGGCCTTCTTTTGTTTTTCTCATATATTTATTTTACAAGTATTTGTCTTTAGTTTATAAGAAATTTGTTTTTATTTGTGTTTATTTATTTTAGAATTCATTTGGACATGTTTAGGTTGTTTTAGTTGGTTATTGATTTAGGTTTTATTAACTTGTTTTGGTTTTAGTTTCTGAGCCGATTTGATTTTTGTTAGTTATCTGAAAATTCCTTGTGACATATGTATAATCACTGTTTTCCTCCGTGGCAAGTGATCAATAAAAAAAAAATCTCCATAGGGAGTTACCGGTTCTCTCATTAAAGGCAAGGAGCGAAAGGCAGAGGTACTCTAACAAAAATTATTGGACCCAATTGGCAAAATCACCTGGATCACTTATTTTAAATAAACCAGGCCCAAGACCCAAAATTTTAAACTCAAGACCCAATTCCACCGTCCATTTTTAAAATAAAGAGGGCCCTAATTTTTAAACAAAGAAAACAGGCCTGGGGGCCCAAATCTTTAAACCCACGACTTCTGGCTCATTTTCAAAACAAAGGACCGCCTCAATTTTTAAGCACCCAAGGCCCAATTTTTATTTAAAAAAATCCAGGGCCTAGTTAAGCAGGGTCCCAGGCCCAAATTTTTAAAACCCACATAAAAAAATATAACTGGTCTTGGCCCATTTTAAAATAGGCCCACTTTTCTTTAAATAAAATAATTATATAAAATAAAACAGGAGTCCATTTAAAAAAAAAAAAAAATCAATTCAATCATTAGGCTAATTAGTACTCAATGAGTTGACTCATTCTGAGACAACTAGAATTCCTGGGTTCAATCGCCTAACATTGTATTCCGCACAAACTTGGACCAAAACAAATCCAAGTGATCTGTTTAAATCAAATGAAAACAAAGAAAAATAAGGAAAAAAAGGTAACTCTTATCTTGAATTTTTGATTTAGGGACTTTTGTTTCTTCTAAAAATAAAATTTAACCTGCAAAACAAACTAAAAGAAAACATAAACAAAATTAGAAATGCCCAAAAAATTAACATCTCAAACGATAAATAAAAGAAATAGAAAAAAAAAATAGATAAGAGGAAACAAAAAAGGAAAGGAGAAGGCTAAGAGAGAGAGAGAGAGAGAGAGGCCGAATAAAGATTGATAGAGGAGAAAGAGAGAGAGAGAGAGGCCGAATAAAGATTGATAGAAGAGAAAGAGAGAGAGAGAGAGGCCGAATAAAGATTGATAGAGGAGAGAGAGAGAGGGACCGAATAAGAGAGAGAGAGAGAGAGAGAGAGAGAGAGAGCGAGGAGAGAGAGGAGTTTGAAAGTAAGAGGAGGCCGAATAATTGGAATAGAGAGTAGAGAATAGAAGAATAGGGGAGTTCGAAGAATAAGAGACCCTAGGAAGAAGAATAAGAGACGTGAGAATATAATATAAAATTTTTATGGGAATAAGAAATAAAAAAGGGAAAAATAAGGAAAGTGGAGATAATATATTCTATATCTAATGTAGTAATCTTATCGTGAGGATAAAAATATATATCTATATATCTCTCTATATGCATCCCCTCTTGATTGGGGCGCCCCCTAGTAAAGCGGGGCCGAAAGAGCGAAAGCCTCCGTGGGGTATATATTATAAAATATCAAGGTAGGTAGGATTGATTTACACCGTTAAATTTTTGAATGGTCCGGATCATATTACGTCAACAATCCTTGTTACTTTCCTAAAACCATTTAGAGAGTGAAACTATTATATTCTTAGCCAACACATTTGCTTTTTCTCCATAGTCCACATCATGTCAAATCACTAATCCTTATCATTTTCCTAAATAAATAAAAAACTGTAACGTGACAAAGTTGATGTTATTATCTTACAAATAAATTAAAATAAAAATAAAATAAAAAATAAATATAATAAAAAAAATAATCAAATAAAGTACAAGAAATATATATATATTTTACCCGTGTCTTTAGATGAGATTGATAGGTGACACTGGTCATTTCATATGACTTACTACTTAATTATGTATTTATTTGTTTATTTACTAAATTTTCAAATAAAAAATACATTTATTAAAAAAAATTGGAAAAACTTTGAAACAATTAGGAAAAATTGAGGAAAATTAGAAAAAGTATTTTGAGGATCAGAAATATAGAAAAGATTATAGAGTTTTAAAAGATTACAGAAAATTTCTACAAACATTCTAGAAAATCTTGGGGATCTTTTATTAAAATATTTGAGATTTTTCCCCAAATTTTTTTTTGAGTGTATCCCTATGATTACGAAAAGGGCAATAAGTATTTTTATACCTCATCTATATTAGCTCTTAGTGAGGTTTTTATAACAAGATCTCCTCATTTGGAGATCTTACTATGCATTCCTAAATCATACTGAGATTTTTAATCTCCAATTTAATTTTGTTCATGTATCTATGTATTTACGTATTATTTTATCTATTTATTTATCTCATTACTAATTTATTCATTCATTTATTTAGTCATTTATTTAATTGTATTTAAAAAAAGTAAATTAAAATGTTATTAAAAATTCAATTTAGAGATAATTCCTAATTAATTCGGTACCGTTCACAAAACAAGTACCTAAGGGGTTCAAATACGTCCCCCTCGCATAACCGAACTCTCGATCCCAATCTTAGTAGATGCAGACCAACTCTACTTTTTGAGTAATAGTTAGGTGTTCTAACCGCACCACATAAAATAGGTTAGTAACGACTCCAAAATTTTAAAAATATTTAAAAATAATATTTTATTCACATTCACGGTTCACATGACACCTCGCTCTCGGGACATCGCGATAGGAGGAAGCTAAGTAAATCTTTTCTAGCCACATCACATTGCTTGAGAAATCTAGAAGGAGAGGAATAATCAAAGAAATTTTCAGGAAAAAGCCTTATCGGCTTAATGCATTGATGGGAAGGTCCTTGGTAACCTCTTCTTATGGAAGAGATTCATATTTTTGCTTTCATGTCTTGATCAGATTTTATTTTGCTCATGTCTAACATTGGACTTTAATTCGGCTTCATACTTATTCTCAAGCTGCTTGCTTGAGTTAGTTAGAATGCAATCTCTTTTACCTTACCCATTAAATTGAAAAAAAACTTACCTATTCTTTGGTTAAAATTGAAATTGGGATCATAACCGAAATTAAAATTCAGTGGAATTGGAAACGGAACACCAATTTCTTCTCTCATGTTTGATTCAACACAAAATCGGAATAAAAAATGTATTATAGTACTTGATATATATAGACATAAAAATTGAAAATAAGTCTAATTAATATAAATTATTTATTCAATTAATTTAATCTAAAATAATAATATTATAAATATAATTATTATAAAATATTATTTGATCATGCTATATAATAAATAATTTTTACGGTAAAATCATTTTTATATTCATGTAATTTATTAACTTTGCAATTATATTTTATCATATTTTTTTGTTTTCACTATACTATTAATATTATATTTTATAAGTACTATATTTTAATATGTAATTTATTAAATATAAATAAAAATCTTATATATTATAAGACTATGTCATAATTTATTATTTAATATATAATATAATATAATAAAACAACCACCATAGCATTATATTTTATTACACAATAGTATTTTTTTTACATATTATATTTTATTATATATTATATTATATTATATTATATATATGTTTGTGTCTATTTAATATAAAATAGTGTTATATTTTTTATACAATATCATTATTAAATTTTCTTATTACATTTTTATAATTGATGATGATAATAAATATTTTATTTTAGTTTATTTTAATATCGTAATATTTTAACATATAATATTGTTCTTTTAATTTTTATATGTTATTATGCTATTATGTATAACAAAAGATATGAATAATAATGGTTAAATATTTATGTTAAAATATAATAATATCTTAAAATATTTATAATGATATTATAATATTAATATTATTTTTTAAATTTATGTAATATATATATATATATTATATTATATTATATAAATTATCATATTATAATAAATAATATATTTTTAAGAATTATGGTTCAAGAGTAAAAGTTAGAAATTTCAAGAAGGAAATCTCATTAATTGCCGTATGGAATGGAAATTGAAGTAAAATTATCATAAAACAAATGTTAGAAGGGAGAATCAATCATTTTCATTTCAATTTCTAGAGATGATTCCCAAATACTTGCTAGAGGTGATTCCCAAAGACTACCTTAATTTTTTTTAATCATTGAATTTAGGGGCATTAATCCAACATAAACTTCAGTATAAAGCAAACCTATAGCATCACATTCTTTCTTTCCGTACAGATTGAGATATGCCACTCTCTCTCTCTCTCTCTCTCTCTCTCTCTCTCCATGTATATATATATATATATGTGTGTGTGTGTGTTTTTTTTTGTGGATAAAATACACCAAAACCCAGATTAGAATTTATTGAGTTCAATGACAGAGATGATTAATGTAAGTATGAATGAGGATGAGTGGAAGAAGCGCAAAAATAATGGAATTCTGTACGAAGCTCTGATAAAAGAAGAAAAGCAGACGGTGATCCAACTCTGCAAACAATTTCCTGAGGGCGCTCTGCACATACTCACAGTACACAAGGATACCGTCCTCCACATGGCCGCTTACGCCCAGCTTGGCGATTTGACGAAGAAGCTGCTGGACGACGTCCCGGACGTGCATCTCGACAAGATGACCCGCCAGAACCACATAGGAAACACCGTCCTGCACGAGGCCGCCACCAGCAGCGACGTTGCCCTGGCAGAGGCGGTGCTGCAGATAGCGCCGGGACTGCTCGGCATGATCAACCACGATGGGGAGACGGCGCTGTTTCGGGCCGTGCGCTACGGGAAGACGAAGGTCTTCCGTTTTCTTTCAGAGAAAATTTCGACGTATGATCCCGACAGCCAGCAGGCCTTCCTGCAGAACAAGGATAAGACCACCATTCTACACGCTGCCGTCCAGGTTAAGCGATTCGGTGAGTTCCATTTGCTTTGATATCCCCTGTAGAAACGAGAACAGCAGCATGACGACCCTTATCCCCACGGAAATTATCACAGAGGAACCATGAATCAAACTATGAATGTATTGAATTCGCATGCATTTGATAAGCACAAGAGATAATTCCCATCGCCACAGGGCCATCCTTGTGTAAGAACACTTGCCACTTACCGCCCACAAGTTAGAACTAAGGGAGATTACACCATATTCTACTCGAGGCATGTAGACATACTGTAGACAACCAATTTTATGGGGGCTTATATAACACAATCTGGATAAAACTTATCCAAGTGAGAAAATATAAAAATATTTTGGCAGACAAAGAAAAAGTGAAATAAAAGGGCTGGATTCTCCAATTCGTCATGCTTGCACCTAGACACAAACACAAAAGAATGTCAATTAGGAAATCAAAAATAAAAGCTAATTGACATTTAAATATGATTGAGCAAATTAAATTTGCTTAATCAATTTGATTAACCAGCTAGTTTTAAATTTGATTGATCAATTTAAAATTAATTAATTAATCAAATTTAATATGATTGCTTCCCCTAAGCCTATAAATAGAGGCCTTTTGAGGGTAGACAGATACAGACAGTCACACAGATATACAGATTGAAAGATAAAAAACTGAGAATTTGAGTGAGTTAAAAAGGAATTCCTTTGTTGAAAAATTGAGAGGGAATTGTTCAGAGGCTATGTGGCAAAGATCGAAGAAATCAGGGAGGGTTGAAGTCTGAAGGGTTCGAATTGCAGTAAGGGCTTGGAATTAAAAGGCTCCGGCAAAGAAGAAGGATAAAATAGGAACATAGGCTTGGGTTTGAAGGGTAAGTGCAATAGAAGGAAATTTAAGAGACTTAGATAAAAGGAAGAAGAAGTTGCATAGTGAAGAATTCAAAAGCAGAAGCAATCACTACTTAATTTTTCAAATCTTTAACAAGTGCTGAATTTTAAGTTCTTGTAGTTAATGTTTAAATTCAAATAATTTTCTTAAAACATTCCACATAGGATTCAAGAATTAGACTTGAATTTGGAATATCCATGCCTAATTACCCCATATTCAAAAGCTGAAACTCGAATATTCCTAGATTTGACCCAAACCCAAATTACCAAACCTGAGACCCAAGTCAACATCGGCTTGTTGACTTGGGTCAATTGACCCATTTACATTAATTGAAGCCTAATCCAACTTAGACCTAATTTCAAATCCTAGGCCCAACTGTGCTTACCACAACTTAAAACCTAAATACCACTAAGGCCCAATTGGGCCTTCCTCAACCTAGACCCAATTATAGGTCCAAAAGCCCATCCTACCCTAACAACCCAATAATCCAATTCCTATACCCAAGCACCTAAATTAAAGTATGAACCAACTTAACCTCAATCTTGATCATGCCTAACCCGAAACCCCATTTAAACTAATCCAACCTAGGTTGAGGCCCAGGTCAACTAGCCTCTAAATCCTATTTGGCAAGCAGGAAAATGCGAGAAATGCCTAAGAAGATCCAAGAAATAAAAGAAAACGCAAAGAAAGAGAAATTAAGAAAATGAGAGGGTTACCTTCGGACTTGAGAGGTAGGGCAAGAGCTTAACACTCTAACACACCACACATACCATTTGAATTGCATCCTACAAAAACAGGGAGAAATAGAAATGAGTTAGAAGATTAGAGAGAGAGAGAGAGAGAGAGAGAAAAGAGAAGGGAGAAAGAAAGAAAGAAAGAAAAAACTAGAGAGAATGAAAAAAAAAAAAGAAATCAGAAGGAGAGAAAAGAAATAGAAAAAGAAAAGAAAATATCAAAGAAAGATGAAATAGAAAGAAAGAGAGAAAATGAGAGCGCATGATAGAGAGAGAGAGGGAGAAGAGAGAGAGAGGTTTATATATATATATATATATATATTAAAGGGACATGTGTCACCATCCATATGATGACACGTGGTACAATTAGGGTCGTGTCTTTAGAAGGCGACATGGCGCAATCTTGACCGTCCAATCAAAGTTCTTTGAACGGTCGGATTGCTGCTGTTGTGCCGGGCACCCCATTTGTGCCAAACACCAATATTACAACTAATGCTATTGAATATATAAGAAACTAAAACAATGCTGAGACTAATAATAAAGAACAAGATAAGAAATTAACGAGGTTTGGTATAGAATTACCTACGTTTTCGGGTGCCGAAGATCAATCCACTACTTCTTGACAACGTACAACTTTGAGGTGTGTTTTACAAATGGAGAGTTGAGCTCTTTATATATCTTCAATCTCAAGTCCAAAAAATACTTCTCCCCAATGTGGGACAAATAATACAAAAAAAAAAAAAAAAAAAACTCAAATAAACTTTTTATACCAATGTGGAATTATTCTACCATTGTGGGACAAAAAACAACAAATCTCCACCTTGATGATAAATTCAACAAATTTTTCAATCACCAACATTTTTTGGAGTTCCACATCATTGACGCCTTCCAAAAATATTCAGACTTGCATGATATTGTTCAAGTCCAAACAATATTTGAACTTGATTGTTGTCACAATCTTGGTCAACATATCTACGGGATTTTTCGTTGTAGTAATCTTCTTTCTGAAGAAGTATCTTACCTCAATCAATAATTCCTGCATAAAATGAAATTGAACGCCGATGTGCTTTGTTCATGCATGGTAGACTTGGTTCTTTGCCAAATGAATAACACTCTGGCTATCACAGAACACAACAATATGCTTCTGAACAACTCCCAAATTTTCAAGTAAACCCTGCAACCAAATAACTTTTTTAACAGCCTCTGAAACTGCCATGTACTCTGCTTCTGTTGTAGATAAGGCAATGGTAGACTGTAAGGTAGACCTTCAACTCACTGGACCATTAGCAAATGTAAAAACATATTCAGTAGTTGATCAACATTTATCCAGATCTCCTGAAAAATTAGAATCCACATATTCAACAACACGTTTATCTATAGTATTATTTTTCTCAAATATTATACCAACATCAATCGTATTCATAATATATCTCAAAATTCATTCATAGCTTGCCAACATCCTTTACCCGAATCATGCATATACCTGCTCACCATACAAACAATTTGTGAAATATCAGGTCTAGTACAAACCATTGCATACATCACACTACCAACAACACTTGCATAAGGAACCTGTGATATATACTTACGTTCCTCATTTGATTTAGGAGATAAAGCCGCACTAAATTTAAAATGAGGAGCAAGAGGAGTGCTTACTGGTTTTGACTGCTTAGACATGTCAAAACTTCGTACTACCTTCTTTGAATACTGTTTCTAAGACAAACTAACTCTTCCTCTTATTCTGTCTCTGCAAATCTCTATGCCAAGTATCTTCTTTACTTCACCAAGATCTTCCATCTCAAACTCTTGATTTAACTGACTTTTCAACTTGTTGATTTCTTCCCTGTTCTTTGAAACTATCAACATATCATCAACATACAGAGTAAATATTATAAAGATCCATTTTGTAGTTTGCGAAAATAAATACAATGATCATGTTTATTTATGATGGGTATTTATGATGTACTTGTGACCCATTATAAACTGATGAAATCATTTGTACCACTGTCTTTGAGACTGTTTTAAATTATACAATGATTTACCCAGTTTACATACCCAATTTTCTTTTCCAGCAACTTGAAATCCATCTGGCTGAGTCATATAGATTTCCTCTTCCAAATCACCATGTAAAAATGTAGTTTTTACATTGAGTTGAACTAGTTTATGATCAAATTGTGCTACCAAAGCCAACAAAATTCGAATGGAAGAATGTTTAACAACTGGAGAAAATACCTCATTATAATCAATGCCTTCCTTCTGTGCGTAACCCTTAGCTACCAATCTATCTTTGAAGCGAATATTATTTGCATATAGAAATCCTTCTTTCTTTAAAACCCATTTGCAACAAGTTGTTTTCTTACCCTTAGGCAGCTGGGTTAGCTCCCAAGTCTGATTCTGATGAAGAGATTGCATTTCTTTATCCATCGCCCTTTTCCGCTTGTCTAATTCAAAATTTCTCATTGCTTCTTTGAAAGTGTAAGGAACATTATCATCCACAATTGGAAGTGCATAGGCCACCATATCAATATACCAAGTAGGTTTTCAAATTTCTCGTCTTGGCCTCTAAGAAACAATTGATTCTTGTTGTTGTGAAGATTCTCGAATTCAAATCTCCTCTGCTTGTACACTATTCCCTACCGTAACTGGAGAGTTACCTTGTGTAGTCTCATTTCTCACTGGCTTTCCCAAAATTGTATCAACCTCCACCTCCTGTTGAGTACCACTAGTCTTCTCTTCAACTCATGACTCCTTGCGTATTGTTTTCTTCGTCCACGCAAGTTCATCAAAAGTCACATTCCTGCTTAAAATCATTTGTTTTGTCTCTAGACACCAAAGATAGTATCCTTTGACTCCTGCATTTATCCCTAATAATATTGCTTTCTTGGATTTTGGTTCCAACTTAGATTCTTTAATATGATCATAAGCCATAGTACTAAATACATGTAAAGAATCATAATCACTAGCAGGTTTTCTAGACCATACCTCATAGGGTGTTTCCCCCCCTATTGTAGATGATGGTAGACGATTGACGTGATGACATGCATATCTAACAGCCTCAGCCCAAAAAATTTTGTCTAACCCAGCATTAGACAACATACATCGAACTTTCTCTAGCAAAGTTTGATTCATGAGCTTTGCTACCCCATTTGGCTGTGGTATATCTCGAATTGTGACGTGTCGAGCAATACCTTCATAAACGGGTCATTCATGTATTCACCACCATTATCTGGTCTAAGCAGTTTAATCTTTCTTCCAGTTTGAGTTTCAACTAATTTTTTCCATTTAAGGAAAATATCACACTTCATTTTTATGCTTCATAGAATACACCCAAACTCTTCTGGAAAAATCATCAATAAAAGTGATAAAATAATGCATACCACCCAACAAAACCATTTTTGTGGGCCCCCATACATCTGTATGGATGTAGACTAAAATACCTTCAGTTTGGTGGATTGCAGTGCCAAATTTCACTCTAGTCTATTTTTTTAGAATGCAATGCTCACAAAATTCAAGTTACACCTTTGCACCCTTTAACAAACCTCGCTTAACTAATTGTTGCAAAGATTTTTCTCCTGCATGTGCTAATCGCATATGCCATAACCTGGTTGTATTTGAACCTGCATCTTTCTCAGAAACAACAGCTGCTGAGCCAATAACTGTACTACC